>NW_017306687.1:720647-722590 GCF_000935625.1 Nanorana parkeri | reverse complement strand
TAGTTAGATAGATAGATAGATAGATAGATAGATAGATAGATAGATAGATAGATAGATGGATAGATGGATGGATGGATGGATGGATGGATAGATAGATAGATAGATAGATAGATAGATAGATAGATAGATAGATAGATAGATAGATAGATAGATAGATAGATAGATAGATAGATAGATAGATAGACCTTTATTTTTACATTTTACACTAAATCCTGCCTAACAGGAACAATTGATTGGATGCCTAAAAGTCAGTTGGGTCATAGAAGGAAAGGAAGAAAGAAATTGCTTGTTCTACCATTATATCGCAGAAATGCCACAATAAAATGTTAGAACATTCGAGCAGCCTGTTACCAGGATACAAAGTTTTGGGAAATTCCTCATCATCTGAGCAGACTCTTTGGTTCGTTGCAAACATCACAAAGCAATTTCTTTCTAATGTTACATTTCGGGGAGGACCTCATTAGATCATAATATAAAAAGAAAATGTCAGCGATAATCAGCAGCCAACACATGCATGTGTGCACATATGTGTGCTCCGTTAATTCCACTTGTCTTCTAATACTTTAAAGATGAAGTCCTATTTTTCTTGCCGTGCCATGTATTTAATTTTCAATCAGAAGAGGAAATTGACCATTATTGCCGGATGATACCTGCGAATTAGCCAGCTGTCTGTGCTAGAACAATGGCCTGTCTGTCTGCTTGTATCAGGAATGATTGCTCGGAAAATGTTTGCACTTGAAACACTGCCCCTTATGAAAATCATCTACAAGCATTCTAATCCCTAGAATGTTTGAACAGAGCTTTCTACATTTACATGGATTAATGCCACTTCCTCTTGTAATTTTTCAAATTATAATTCACATTGCAACAATTAAACTGGAATAAGACAAACATTGAAGACAAACACACATATTAATGTGATGTACAATGCATCAGAGCTGCAAACTCTCTGTGACATTTCCTACATATTCACCACCATATCCAGTATTACGTTATGCCATTCATGGGTTATGGAGTCCCATCGTGGTAAGGAGGGATAACTTACACCATGGTGGCTACAGAAAGTTTGGGGTCTAGGTAATACCCTTTATTGGTGAAAGTGACACTAAACGCAGGAGTTAAATCTTAAAAACACATTCAAGTACCTTAACTATTAACAAAAATGTCTCTTATTTGTGTATCACTCGGCTGCAGATCCTCAAATCATCTCTGAATTGGTGCTGACACTGTCCTTCCTTCTGGAGGGTGACTACTTTTGTTCCCCATGCTTCCAGTGTGTGTTGTAAAGTAGTCACCGCTCCAAGCTCGCTCCCGGGATGGATTACAATCTCATGTTGAGTTTACTAATTTGTAATGAGATTTTAGTCCATCCTGGGACAGAGCTTGGAGCAGTGACTACTTTACAAAACACACAGGGACCATGGGGAACAAAACAACCAATCAAATTCAGTCTATCATTTTCCTATTGTAAAGTGTAAGAGAAACAAAAATGCCACACCAATAATTTTGGAATCCTCTGGTATTTATCTAACAATAAAATTTCAAGAGAATAGGCCCACACTTTCAAGGGTCACAAAATGCCCCTTTCATCAGGGCCCTAAAGGATAAATACAATACAGGGTTGATTTACTAAAGGCAAACAGGCTATTCACTTTGCAATGGAATTTGCATTTGCAAAAAATACCCAAGCATGTGCAGGGAAATGTTTTTTTTTTAAAACAGTATTTTTGCTTGAATATGATTGAGCGATGGAAGTCAGCAGAGCCTCACCTCATTCATTAAACTTTCCCTGCAAAGTAAAATTATTATCAATAAGAACCAAGAAATGAAAAACTAACTTAAAATATTCAATGTTAATATTTTTAAAAGATGTAAAATAATATATAATAATACTAATAATGATGATGATTATTATTATTATTATTGAAATAATAATAATAGTA
>NW_017306687.1:674873-720388 GCF_000935625.1 Nanorana parkeri | reverse complement strand
TCCTCATCATTATTATTATTATTATTATTACTATTATTTAATAATGATGATGATAATACAAATAATAATAATAACAATATAATCATAAATCTACACATTATGCAACCTAGGTTGGGCAGGGCTTTTTTTTGAGGGTACTCATATAGTTATAATTCTTACAAATATTCATAATTGTGCAATAAATCTTTTATATGAACATCAACAAATTTGTACGAATTATAACTATATGAGTACCCTCAAAAAAAAACCTGCACAACCTAGGTTGTATAATGTGTAGATTTTTGACTAAGTTTGGGGTGAGGCCTCTATTCACCTGGGGGAGTACTTTGGGAAGTGCCTGTTTTGGGAACAATATAATCATATCAGCTTATATTTTATGACACTTGGTTACTGTGATTTACTGAAAACATTTAGGCAAATGGAGCTTATCACATAATAACAAATTCAGATTTCTAATCCTACATTAGCAAATTCGAATTAGGGAGATCAGATCAGGATCCAGCTGAGGAACCCTCAGAAGTCACAATAATAAATTATAGAATCACATCCCTAGAAATGCTACAACATATACATATAGCAATCAGGTAGTGGACATTTTAATTTTTACTTTTACATATGAAATAATAGTGTACCATAGTTAGCACAATGTTCCCATATTTTATTATTGTAACACCAGAAACACTGAATATAGTTTGCAAACCATCGATGATATAAGAAAACTTTGCTTTTGGAAGATATTGGTAACAAAGGGATGATATTTTGCTAAACCAAATCTGGGGAAAGAATTACAAATGTTGCCTTCATAGTGCATGGAGGTGCATGCTGAGAAGAGAAAGGAGCCGCTAGAGGTATGGCAGCATTGTGGTAGTGTGTATAATGCCGGCAGCAGTGCAGTGGGGAATTTGATGGAGCCAAATAGTTATGATTGTGAGTGGGTCAGTATTGTGAATAAGGAAGACAGTAAATGGTAGTTGAGGGTGGTGGGTTTGATGGAGGAGGTGAAGAAGAAGGTGTTGTCACAGTCACTTAGCCGAAAAAGGCTCTGAAGTGAGTATTAAAGTAACCTTCATTTTAAGAATAAAGACATATGAGTATCACTTACATCCCTGGAACTAAAATAGGATATTACAAAAGGTAATACAAAACAACACAGTAAAGGAAACCTATACTAGGCTGCCAATGTTGACCTGCATCTGAAAATACTAGATACCTGGTTGTCTGTAGCTTTGGTAATTTCATGAATTTGGGTATTGATTATCTTCATGGAATTCCAAAAAAATACCCTTGAGGTGGACCTCCCCCACACTGCTTGGGTTTACCACTTTAGTCTAGGGATGGAGGAATACGTTGTTATAACCCACTCCTTGCTCCTGCAGGTTTCCTTCAACCTGTGTGACTGGTCCTCCAAAGCCTTTGGCAGGTGGTCATATTCTGGTGTCATCGCATGTAATGCTAGACCAATAGTCTTGCAGTGTAGGTGAGGAGATTGAAGGCTTGGAGTGTCGAAGAGAAGAGGTGAGTGACGGAAGGAATAAGGACTATTACAGCCTATTCCACTCCAAAGATAGTTTATTTTTAATTCTTGGAGTTCAATTTTAGGAAAAAGAGCTGACTTGGTATATTTTATTTTATTTTTAATGCATTGGCTATATCTTCTGACCTTTTCTTGAAAAATGGTCAGAAGATATAGTCAATGCATTATTGCATTATATGCATTACCAGACTTACTCTCAATGTGTGGTGCTTTCACCCTTCCATACATTCTTTAGCCCTTATATAAACAATACTGACCTCCTAGGGGTTCTATCACACAAGAAATGAAAGGGCGCTTTCACTCCTAACACGTAATACCCCCGGACACCATTGCTAAGTATGAATCCACCTGCAAAATTGTTTTATTATTGTCCCTCAATCCCTAACTTGCGTCACTGATTGTTCAGGATGTGGCATCTTGGGCTGTAGCAGGTGGTAGTGTGTGTGTCCGAAGACACAGAGAAGGCTCTTAATTCATGCCAATTAATTTAAGTGTAGGAAGCCAATGGATCCAGGAGAAAATCCTATGGCTATTATGGGGTTAGGAAGGAATTTCTTTTTCCCCTTATGAGGCAAAATTCTTAAATGATTTAATTGAGCCTCTGGCTTCCTTTGCTCAGTTATAAATTTGAAGCAAGCCTCGCAGGTGATATGTTATGGTGGAAACCCAATTCCACCCTTCTCCTCCATCAATCTCCCCAATTATGCAATTATTATGGAACTGAAGACTCATATTATTAGTAGGAAATAAAGCTGTAATTGACAGATGTCAGGGACGGGGTTGTATTGCGGGAGACACACTGAGATTTAGGCATGTGAAATGTTTGGAGTTGAAATGATGGCTATTACAGATGACTGACGTTCTGTTGAAGAAATGTGACAGTCATGGAAAACCTGCATGAATGTTCTGTCCACGGTGAACACAACATTTCTATGATCGCAATGCTAAAAGAGTGTCATGTAAGTGTGGTAAATCAGAAGATCCATTTATTCAAATACTAAGCACTGTTTGAATCTGAACTATTCACATAATATAACCCCAATGTGATTTCAGAACAACAATGACCCTTTATATGAAAAAACGCAATTTATGGGATCTCCATGCCTCTAGTAGTCATTGCAAGACCCAATGTAATTTTGGAACAACAATGGCCCTTTATGTGACAAAAACAGCATTTAAAGGAGAACTATGGGGTTAAGGCTTTTCCCCATAGTTCTCCTTAGGGCAACGGGAGGACACAAACTAGCGTCCTCCCGTAACCCTAAGCTCAGTATACCGTGAGCTGTAGCTCGCGGTATACTGAGCCGCCGCAGGTGAAGCGGATCTCGACAATTATGTCTGGATCCGCTCAGCTGCGTGAATGACAGCTGGCTCTGCCTATCTAGAGGCAGAGCCAGCTGTACCCGCTCCCTCCCCCGTCCATTCCGCCAGTCAGCGCTGGCGGATCGGAGCGGGGAGGGGGGAATCCAGCCCCTCCCCTGTCCCGGCATAGAGCCGTGACTGGATTGAGAAGCGAGCGAACGCCAGTATGTGTTCGCTCACCTCCCGATCTACTAAGCCGACCTGTGACAGTCTCATTGTCACAGGTCGGCTAGAACTATGAGGTGAGTGAAAAGCACTCACCTCATAGTTCTCCTTTGAGAGACATCCTTGCACCTAGTAGTTATAAAACAAATAACTTCACTTGTAGTGAAGGTGTGCTCTCACAAAGACTATAGTGTTGTCTTGTTGTAGGTCACCTGCACTCCATGTGGTGCTATAACCATGAAATTATTGAGCGAGGTGCTCGCAGTAATTACAAGGTTCGTGCCATGTCATTTGAAAGCATTGATAAGAGAATCACCAGCACTCACAGGGTTCAATTCTTGCATTACACACACACACACACACACACACACACACACTATATATATATATATGGCTAATCCAATCTGACCCCTACGTACGTGGTCGTGAACCGATTTTGGTCACAAACAGAATAACATTTTCCCATAGGGCTCAATGTAAATTAGGTTAATCCATTCGGAACCATATGCAAATTCATTACCGCTCTGCACTTTCTTTTTACCACCATGCTTGCTCTGCACTTTCTTTGGAGCCATGCTGGATTTAATAATACTGTACAGTACTGTATGTGCTAAAAAGCACACAAAAAAAGCTTCACAGCAAGTGCACAGAGGTCTGTCTGCGACCGCGATCTCGGCTAGCGGAAGCCACAACCACGCGGAGTAGATGACCGCGGTCATGTTTGTCATGCGATATGGAGTTCTTGAACGAACCTTATTTTTCGCTAACAGAAGCGTTCGTGAACCGAGGTATTACTGTATATATGTGTGTGTGTGTGTGTGATGCCAGAATTTGAAGCCTGTGAGTGCTGGTGATTCTCTTATCGATACAATAAGAGAATGCAAAGGTTTTAGGCAGGTGTGAAAAAATTTAAAGTCAGAATGCTTTAAGAAATAAAAGTTTTAATAGTTTATTTTTATCAATTAACAAAATGAAAAGTAAATAAACAGAAGAGAAATCCAAATAAATTCAATATTTGGTGTGACCACCCTTTGCCTTCTTCTAGGAACACTTGCACACAGTTTTTGAAGGAACTCAGCAGGTAGGTTGTTCTGGGTATATCCTGGAGAACTAACCACTTCTGTGGATGTCGGCGGCCTCAAATCCTTCTGTCTCTTCATGTAATCCCAGACAGACTTGATGTTGAAATCAGGGCTCAGTGGGGGGCAAAACATCACTTCCAGGGCTCCTTGTTCTTCTTTACTCTGAAGATAGTTATTTGGCTGTAGGTTTGGGGTCGTTGTCCTACTGCAGAATAAATTTGGGACCAATCACATGCCTCCCTGATGGTATGGCATGATGGATAAGTATCTGCTTGCATTTCTCAGCATTGAGGACAAAACACTTTTGCTGTAGACACTCCTTAGTGTACTGCTCTTCAGCCCTACTGCTCTCCAGAACAAACTGCTTTCTGCTACAGCCAAATATTTCACATTTTGACTCATCAGTTCTCATCGCCATGTAGACAAAGTGCTTTTCCAGGCAGCCCCCCACCCCCCCCGGAAAAGCATCCTCCTCCTGTTGAGGGCATGTAGCCTGGTATGGTGCAGGGAGGGGGGCCGTTCACTCGCACCCCTTCTTTCTTGCCCTACCAGGCCAGTGTTGGGATCAAGGGTCTGGTATGGGATTTTAGAGGGGGGACCCCAACTTTTTTTTTCATTTTTTTGCATAGGGGTCTCCCTTAAAATTCCTACCTGATATGAAGGGTCTGGGATGAATTTGTAGGGGAACCCCATGCTTTTTATTTTTTTACATTGAAGGTCCCTCCTAACAGTTCTTCCAGACATAAAGGGAACCCCACATTTTTTATTTATATTGCTTCTGTGGACTGTAAAAAAAAAAAAAACCCTCTCTACTCTACAACAGGAAGTCACATGACTGGGCCTGTAATGCAACCCCTAAGATCCAAAAAAAAAAAACCCATCTGACTGGCCAGAGAACAGTCACATGTCTGTTTCATTTTGAATTCAATTTGGACGGATCCGAATTTTCTTTAAAACATACATTCGGATTCATCCGAATGCGGATGTGTTCGAATTCGGAAATTCCTGTGTAGCTGTAGCCTCTCTAAAGCCAGAGCCAGCTATGTCCGCCCTCTCCATTGTCTATCCCTCCAATGAGAGCTGGAGGAACAGAAAGGGGAGGAGGGAATCCCTGTGGTAAGTGGTGACTGACAGTCAGTGCATTTTGTAGGGGGAAGCCGTGAGCTGAGCGATCAGTGGTTCGTGATTGTTCAGTTCTCGAGCTATAAACATTTGGGAAAAGTACATTTTACTCTCCCAATACTTCTACTTTAAAATTCTTTACAAATATATTTTTTAAAAGCGTCCTTATCTTGTAAACATTTGCACTGCTCACTTTATTGCACAACCTAATTGAATTTATAATTTACCCGGAAAGCTCTGTCAAGGCTTGCCAAAATGTAGGACCTTCCCGACATTTGCTTTTGGTTAATATCCAGCACAGCTTAAGCTACAAATGACAATCGGTTACAGTCTTGTAAAAGCCGACGTCCTTCTACGGTCCTGTTCGAGAGAAAACACGAGCGCAATTCATTGAAAATAAATGTACTAATGCACTCTAATTTTCCTTGGCATGCATCTGCCTTATTCCATTAGAGACAAAAAGAAAATATATAAATGAAAATTAATTGGTTATTGTAAAAATATTTCGAAAATGTCATCCATGCGAGTCACTTCTATTAAGTAGCCCGCACAAGCAAAACACGGGGGGAAGCCTGTCCAATCACAAAAGGCCAAATATTTTTTTTTTTTCCCCTCTGCTCTGCTGTCTGCTCCATTACAATCTGGCTGGGTCCTGAAGTGTAACATGAAATTTTTGGCATCTCCGCTTATATTTAGAAAAAGAAAAAAAAAAGACAGACAAAGAATGACCAGTATGCAGCACTTTACAGTAGGCTAGACTTGTTTAAAAGTATGATTTATCTATATAACAGAGCTGTTATTAGAATAAATGAGACTGAAAAATACTATTAAAATAAAAATTAAAAAAATTAGGCAGCTGAAAGAAAATTAAAAAAGAGAAATTAAAATATATATATTAAAAATATATATTATAAAAAAAAAACTAGGGTGTAATTTTTTTACAGTTGCTAAATTAATTTTTTATTTTTTTTTACTTTGGCTGGCAACTTGCAAGCCTGCACAAAAAGATATTTGAGGTTTTTACCTTCCTCGACATGGCTAATCTTTCCTCATTACATAATTAATTATACCATTGTTTAATGCTAGTATACATTAATATGTAACTGATCTGAGCTGTCGCTTCCGATGCATTTCCTCAATTTAGTTTGCATCTTGGCACGGGCTCCGTTCTTTATATTACCATAGAATGATCGTATTATTTGCATTCGGATCGACTATGCCCTAAGGAATGAAAAGGTCAATGAACTATATTTTCCATAGACGGAGTGTATTTATGTAGCAACAACTGCTGGTTATTAAAAATTATGTGTAGTAATAGTCACTGGCTTGTCGTATGTTGCAATAGAGGTCACACATTTCCTTACAATTTTGTGTACTTCATAATTTAATAAAACGTCCGTGAAAAGGGGGCTTGTTTGTTCCTAAAGCGGAAATATTACTTATAAATAAAATATCATGTAAAATGTGATTAAGAAAATGTGAATGTAAATTAGTATATAATGGGGCATCTGTTTTTTTCTACAATTTTCTGGGCTCCTTCTAAAAGGTTAACTGAACCTTTTAATGGCACCAATATTTTCCTTTTTTGCCTGTTTCTTCTGCCTTGCTCCCTTTCTTTTTTTGCTTTCTGAATAAGCCACAGAGGTATTGACTGCCAATGTTTTATTTCTGTGGGGTATAATGCTAATATATTTGGTTTATACCCGGGAATCAAGAACTGGCTGTTATTGACATGAGGTCCAGTACAGAGAAATAGTATGTGTACTGTAGCTGGCCCAAAAGTATTCCCTAAACCACAGCACATAGCTAACACTAAACTCAGGCGTTAAATCTTAAAAATACATTCAGGTACCTTAACTATTAACAAAAATGTATCTTATTTGTGTATCACTCGGCTGTAGATCCTCCAATCATCTCTGAATTTGTGCTGACACTGTCCTTCCTTCTGAAGTGGGGCTTGGTTCCCCATGGTCCCTGTGTGTGCTGTAAAGTAGTCACGGCTCCAAGCTCCCTCCCGGATGGACTACAATCTCAATGCAAATGAGCTAACTAAACACAAGATTGTAGTTCATCACGGGAGTGAGCTTGGAGCAGTGACTACTTAATAGCACTTAACTATATAACATGGTGCCATGGACTGCTTCCAGTGGCCAAATGCTTGCTGTGGTCTATGTGGAAGGATTCAGTCAGTCTTTGGCTCTGTCCTTACAATGATCCATCTATAGACACCACATGACTAATACTGCAGCAGGGTTCAAATTCCTGGCCACTGTAGGGAACACAGAGCATGATTTCCCGCAGGAAAGTGAAGTATTTCACCATGTTCTTTCCCTATTATCAGAATAATATAGACAGCATCTCAAGGTGGTGCCTTGACTGGACCCCCACTTCCAGTGTATATGTTTTCACCCAAGATTTACAAAATTTCTACTGAAGATTCACACATTTTACCCTAGATTTTTTAGATACATATGTGAATCTTGGTGAAATTGTGCAAGTCTTAGATGAAAACACTGAAAAATAGACCCCAATGTGGTCTAAATGGAAATATGTCTTCACATTTCCCAGCATTCATTGCTCCTTTCCTAAGCATTTTGTTAATGGCAAGGTGGTTAGGGTGATTCCACTGACCATCTATTTGTCTACAAATATGATCTCCTATGGTACAGATCACCTATGGTATCCAGTAAAATGTGAAAAGGTGGGCAGGCCCAAGGACCTAGTAGTCAGAAAACAAAGGAAGAAAAGTAATTAATTAACACCGACAAGAATGGCTGAGAAGAGAAGAATGAAGAATATACATCAACTTGTCAACGGTAGAAAAACTGTGCATGGGGCAACCTTTGGATCTTGTTTGTTACAGCTCTATAGGTTGGCATTTGTAACAGGGTCCGGCTATTCTAAAACCATTTATGGACTACCCGTACATAGCATCCATTTAAACATTTGAAAGGCTGATATGAATGTGACACTAGCCAGGTCTCTCTTGGGAATTACATGATCCAAATCCATCCAGATGACAAAATGTGACTTGCAATGTTTATTTGGGACGTTTTCAAGGGCAAGATCATGACTCTGAACCATGTTTGTGATCCTGTGAGTAATCAGTTAAGCCCATGCTACTTGGATGTGGTTAGTGTTGTGGTGACTACTTTTTTTTTTTTTATTTGTGTGATTTCATAAAAGCGGAATTAGTTACATTCTTGATCTGAGACTCCGCTGTTAAGCTGAGGTTAGCACAAAGCTAAACACCAATGAAAAACAGATACACAAGCGCACATGCACAATGTAGTATGGATATGTACATAGAATTAATGTGCTAACGGGGAAAAAAACATGATTTTAAAGGAATAGGATTCCAGTTTGTAGCGCTTTGTTTTCATACAATACAAAAAGAGTGCAACTGCCATTTGTAATGTGGTATTAGTCAAATGAAGTTGGATTAATGACACACCAAGATGAGTTGGACTCCATAGCCCATCTGTATTGCTATCTCCTCCACCCATCAGTCTGGTTATAAATTGTTTGAAGACATTGGCTATGTCTTCAAATTCAGCAGAAACTCTTTTGAAGTCAGAGTGCAGTTAATACAAAACAATAATGGAAACACATTTAGAAATGACAGCATCGCTCCCAACTGTCCCTCATTTGGAGGGTCTGTCTTCTTTCCATCTCAGTTGAGCTGCTTTTTGGTCTGAGGTATAGACCTCTATGAATGATTAAAATATCAAGACTGTTATATAGCACTAATCCATTCATCCAACCTCTAAATAATAATTTTTTTTTGCACATTAGGTAGCAATTTACAAGCATTAGACCAGTTTTTCTCAACCAGGGTGTTGTGCCTTCTGGCTTCCTAAGGGGTGCCTTGAAATTTTTACACAGTGTCATGCTTTTCCGTGGTGCAGGTGGACCATCCGCCAACACTATGGAAATTAAACACGATAATCCAGGGAGGGTAGGATCCACCCAGTTCACCTCCATCAAAGCCTGCTCCACCTCCTGCCCTCTGCCATGCTACCATAGCCGTGGCTCCTGATGTGATAGTTGGGACTCTGATGTGAAGGTTGAACGCTAAAGTGTAGGGGGAAATCTGATGTCAAAGGGGGCCCTAATGTGAAGGAAGGCTTTTGATGTGATAGTGTGGAGCTCTGATGTTAAAGAGGGGATCTCTGATGGGGAGCTCATTTTGGGGAAAGACCTTTTACCAGTATAGTTTCTAAATATCACCATGATTATTTTGGTCCCCATTAGAAAGACATTGTTAGAGAACATAGGCCATTGACTTTAACAAAATTGATAGTATAATGAATGCAAATGCAATAGGGAAGGGGGGTAAATTAAGTGCTGTACAGATATCCATGTCTCCAGCTTCTCTTAGGGAAAACCAATAGTGATTGGCTTCATCCCAGTCTCCGCAAGGACACTGAAATAGGCAGTGTCTGCTATTGTCACGTAGGGGTGGGAGACATACAAATGTTCATTGATATGACTATAAAAGACCATGTGGGGGCCAGTGCTCTCTTATATCTGTAGGTACCTGTAGATGACACAGTATAATTTCAGGAGACATGGTTAGGATTACAGTTATTAGGGCCATGAGAGTTACCATTAGGGAATCTAGGTCTGTAGCCCTTAGCGCTATGGTTGTCGAGACCACAAGTGTTTGGATGGTCTAGTGCAGCCTTTCTCAACCAAGGTGCAGTGGCACCTTAAAACTATCTCAGGCGTACCCTAAAACTTTGGCCAGCACCATGGAAACAATAGATGTTGATCCAGGAAGGGTGGGATCTATTCCACAATGTTCTCCTCCATCCAGGCCTGCTTCAACTCTCACCTTCTGCCATGCTGCCACAGCTGCGGCTCCTGATATTAAAGAGTGAGCTCTTGATATAAAGAGAGGGCTTCTCATGTGAATGGGTGCTTTTGATGTGAAGAGAGATCCTGATGTGAAGGGGGGCTTCTTATGTGATTGGGAACTTTTGATGTAAAGATGGCTCCTGATGTGAAGGGGGGCTTCTGATGTAATAGGACAACCTCATTTTTGTGTGTTTTTGTGTTGGAGTCTCCACTGAAAATCCATACCAGACTCCTATTGAGGATAAAGGTCTGCTAAGGATTTTGGAAGGGCAGCATGTTGTTTTTTTACATTTATGTTTTAGACTGGGGTGCTTCATGATTTTGCATATTGTTTTAGGGTGCATGGCTGAAAAAACATTGAGTAACGCTGGGGTTCTCTAGTGAGAACATAGGCCACCAACTTCAAGGAAATTTACAGTATAATGAGTACAAATTCAAAATATCTCCAATCAGCATCCCATTGGCAGATCACTGGGATCCCCTCACTGCATGTAATAAAGTAACATGTCATCTACCAGTGTTGTCTGTGTGGCTGTGAATACTCCGGACATCCTGCATAGACAAGACACGATTCGAAGTAGAGATATATTGGCCGTAAGAATGTTTCTAGATCTGCCACAAATATTTTAAGTAAATATTTAAAGATGTGAACGCAGACATGTGGAGTCTCTATTAGATTTTTCACATAACTCTTTAGTAATAAGGTGGTGCAATCACATTCTGTTCCAAAGTATTTCTGGCTACGATGCCGGGTTGTGCAATGTTTGGAGGTAAAGGTCACATGGGATTGCTTCTGATCTTACAGTGTTCCACATCACCCTCTAACTACTGAAGAGCGGTTAATCTCATATGACCACGGCTACTTCACAGAAAGTAAACATTTCCTTAAAGCCGGTAGCAGAGCCATTGATAACGCAGACAAGCCACCTGCGGTGATGCCCTGGAGAGGTGCCCATATGCCAGCACACTTTTCATACCCTTCAGATAATCATGACAAAGGCTGGACATAAACCAAATGCTATCACCTGAAGGATACGGGATCCTGAGGGGCTTCCTCATATTGTATTGACCATTAAAGCTGAACTCCAGGCAGATATAAAAGACACAATGGATACAGCTCTATAGTCATTAACACATCATTACATGTATCAATACAAGCAGAGTCAGTAGTCAAATTTGACCTAATATTAGCTTCTTGCAGTCCCTGTATAACAGGGCTGGAGTGTGAGAGGAAGAGGCAGCACAAGCTGACCAGAAGCATGCTTATCACTGGGCTTCTTCTTTTTCACTGTCGACTCACAGGCTGGGACGGGTCCAGAATGACCTGGACTCAGAAGAAGTTGGTTGAATGATGCTGACCACCAAACTAAAGACATCTTGTGGCCGTAAAGAAGTATTGCGAGGAAATCTCTGGATTGAAGGTGAATATTTTGTTATTTTATCTTTGAATGAGCTTTTTGTTATTTTGGCTGGAGTTCTGCTTTAAGTGGCTGGCCGGACATCCATCATCTTCTAGCACTTTCCTACCCAGCTTTTCTGTCCTTGGCCCGCCCCTTTTTTTCCCTTTATTTCAGTCAGTTCTTTCAGTCAAAGCAGTAGGCCGGTTTTTGGAAGGAGTTATGCAAATATAAAATGCCTCAATGGGTGAGTGTCAGGCTGCAGGAGTGGGCGTTCTTATCAGGCTGCATTTTGAATGCAGACCACCCTAGGTAACGCCCACATGTGATGCAATATATATATATACAGTGATTGTATAAGACTCTGGGGGGTGGGAATATTTAATATACATTTAATAACGGAGTACGTTAACCCCACAATTACAACAAATGAAATGTAAAAGGTCGGTGAGGAAGGTGGATATGTTTCCTCCTCCTGTTATTGTTGTATACTTTGCTGTAACACTGGAAGTTATTTGGCCTGACTTCGCCGTGTTGCCTCAAAAGTTTAAAAGGATGTGCAGCAGTTTGTCTCAAACATTTGGGAATTTATAGCTCCATTGAAGATAATATGTCGTTTCCACTTAACATTAAAAAAATACTTTTTGCGGATTAAAAAAGAAAAAGAAACAAAAACTTTGCACGGATATTAACAACAAACGTATTCCGATGCGCTCAGTATAACGAATATGTTTTCCATAAAAGCTCCAAAACAAAAATGATACAAATTATTTTTGCGCTAGTTTGTTACTTATTAAAGGATGAAAGAAGAACTCCAACCAAAACAAATCCTGTTGGATGGAGTAGAGGAGGATGAGAGCCAGTGTTCTATCGAATGCTCCAACTCATCAAGATCTCCAATTAGCTCACTTCCGGTGCTCAGAAAGACCGGAGCTCTGTACAGTTGCGGTGCACATTCACACATAGCGTTTTTAGAATACTCGTTGAGTTTTTAGAATACTGGTTGTTAACATGCAGCTGTACAGAAGCTCCGTCAGTCTTTGTGTTTTGCAGTCTAACGCCGTCTGCTCGAAATCTCCAACTTGCATGTACCCTGCAGTGAGGTAGTTGGAGATTTCGACGAGTTGGAGCTTTCGATAGAACACTGGTCTACCTGTTGTGGAATGTATCCTCATATCCTGTCCTGGCAGTAACAGAGAATTTAAATGCAAATGCTAATGACATTATTAAATAAAACCTTTTTTCATTTTCATTCCATACCTTATTTTGGGGTCTGTGATGTCATCAGTGGGTCTGTGTTATTCTCTTTGCAATACAGGAAGATCAAGCTGGTGGGAGGGTCCGGCAGAGTGCTGTATATAGCTTTCTGAAAACATCACAGCAAGCTGCCTCAGTACTTCAGCAGTGGGTCGGCTCTTGGGATGAGTTATGCAAATATCAAAATGTCTTAATGAGTGGATGTCAGTCTGGAGAAGTCTGGAGAACTGGAGATTCCTAGCAGGTTGCATTTGAATGCAGATCACGCTACGTAATGCCCACATGTGAAGCTGAACCTCCTCCTCCATTTATTCATTGTATTTTCCCTGAAAGAACGAAAATCCAATGAATGAATGGCGCTGGACAGGTACAGAAAGGCTGGAGAGGAAATGGTTAGATGATGTTGGACGTCCCCCCAGCCAGGAAATAAAGTGCAGCATGCATCAGCATCTTTCTTCAGCTGTGGTGCTAAATATTGATCTGGATGAGCAAGAGGAGGGACTTACACCCATTAGTGTCTTTTAATTGATATGTTTAAGCACCCTGGAATTTCTGGGCTTCTGTTTAGCCGCTCTTCTCTTCTTCTGTATAGCGGGTGTAATTCTCGGTATCTGTTCTTATCATGTATGTATGGACTCTGCACAGTGCCACTTCTCTTGTCCTGTATGGTGGGTGTAATTCTCAGTATCTGTTCTTATCCTGTATGCAGTGATGTATTTTGGTTTGGGGCTGCCCTAGGCAAGACAAAACTCAGGCACAATCCCCCCCCCCTAAATTTGCCCCACCTCTTCCTGTTTTTGGCTTTTTGCGTAACCTGTCAGTCGCACACGCACACGTTGTATCCAGCTTTTGAAATGTTCTGCTACTAGCATAGCAGGAAAGCCGGAGTCTCAGATGTGCTCTGGTGGGCTCTGCAGGGTCTCAGGGGAGATTTGCAGAATCGGTGGTGGCCTCTGCGGGGTCTCAGGTGAGCTGTGCAGGGTCTTAGGGGGGTGATGTGCAGAATCTGTAGTGGGCTCTGCAGAGTCTCATGTGGGCGGTGAAGGATCTCTGGTGGGCACTGCAGGTCTCGGGTGGCTGTTCAGGATCTGTGGTGGGCTCTGCAGCCTGCAGTGCCCCCCTGAGATCCTGCACAGCCCCCCTGAGACCCTGAGGAGCCCACCATAGACCCCGCAGAACCCACCGCAGATCCTGCAAAGCCCACCTGAGATCCCGCAGAGCCCACCACAAATCCTGCAGAGCCCTTGCGGCAGATACACCCCTGCCTGTATGTATGGACTTTGCACACTACCACTTCTCTTGTCCTGTATGCCGGGTGTCATTCTCAGTATCAGTTCTTATACTGTTTGTGGTCAAATTTTTTTATCTATAAAACTATTTGCTTCTTATTTCCATTCCCGTAATATTATACTGTATGTATTGCACTTTATTTAATGAAGGTTCTGGAAAGTGAATCACTGCAATGATTTGCAGTCACAGAGAACAGTTGTTAAAATATCCCGAGGGGGGGAAAGAATCACACTTTATATTTGGGGTTTTTCTTACCTCTTCATCATCTCAACTCTTGTCTTGGTTATTAGTCATACTCTAACATTATAATAGGCGACATTCATCTTTTTCCCACAATAACCACAAAATCAGTGTGTCGGAGTGAGATGGGGACACTGGCTTGCCATTCATTTTTCCAATCGTTTGAAAACAAGCCACATCTTCATACTGCCCATATTGTGCCCCTATGCAAAGAACATGAGTGTACCCCGTTTGTACCATATTTCACAAAATTTCTTGTAATTATTCATTTTGGGATTAGGAAAAGGTAACTACTCTAAGAAAATCACTCCAGCAGTCCCTACCAATAATTACTGAAATTAACCCCCTGCTGCCTCTTCCCCCTATATCTTTTGCATGCCCTTCTCTCCTCTTACCCTTCCCCCTCCAGCTCCTCAACCTTCCTACCCCCACCTCTACCCTTCTAGTCTATTGGATCCCTTACCCCTTCCTTTTATGGCCACCACTTTCCTAGAACCTTATAACCTTATTTTCACATCTACCCCCCTCTGCACATTGATGAATGTGACACGTGAAGGAATAATGAAGGTGAATGTTATACATCACAATAACAGTAAATTGCCTGTGAAGACTCTCATTGTCAATTTAATGTTGACTGTTCATCCAAACCAAAGAATCTCACACTACAGACTTCCCATTCATTGTTGTAATAAAAAAAATATATTATTAAAAATGTGAAAAAGGTTTTTGATTTATTTTATTATTAAATTAAAATATTACATGTGTCAGATTGGATACCAATAAAATCCGGCCTTGTGTTCTTATCTGTTCTATTGTAATATTTTTATTATAAAATTGATTTATACATTGTACAGACAATGTATCTGTATTTTGTAATTTTTTCCTTCAATAAAAATGATACAAAAAAAAGGATACAATCCTGGGGATTTATAAATAGTGTTGTAGATACTTTTTAGAAATCTGTCTCGCATTGAAGGGACAAATGGCGGCACTTGCAACAGATTAATTTATGGGTCGGTAAGTTGTATATGGATCTGTCACAAATCTGACCAAACTGTCGCATTTTTCCTGCGCAGTGGCCGAGTTTTACAAGCAGGAAGCTATTTGGAGAAGTTGGGAGAGTAATGCAAATGTATCAAAAGAGTGTGCACTCGCACCAAAATCGGAAGCTAATCACAGGTCAACGGAGGGTCCATTACCTTCTCATTTCCTTTCGTTGCGTTCCGTCACCTTTTTCTTTTTCTAGCAAGCTTTAAAGGAGAACTATGGGGTCAGTGTTTTTTCCCATAGTTCTCCTTAGGGTAACGGGAGGACACAAACTAGCGTCCTCCCGTTACCCTAAGCTCAGTATACCGCGAGCTACAACTCGCGGTATACTGAGACGTTGCAGCCGGAGCGGATCCCGACCTCGACGTCGAGATCCGCCCAGCTGCGTGAGTGACAGCTGGCTCTGCCTATCTAGAGGCAGAGCCAGCTGTACCCTTCCCCCCCCCGTCCGTCCGTTCCGCCAGTCAGCGCTGTAAGATCGGAGGGGGGAGAGGGGAATCCAGCCCCTCCCCCTATCATGGCAGAGAGCCGTGACAGGATCGAGAGGGGAGTGAACCCGGTATGTGTTCGCTTACCTCCCGATCTACTGAGCCGACCTGTGACAGTCTCATTGTCACAGGTCGGCTAGAACTATGAGGTGAGTGGAAATCACTCATCTCATAGTTCTCCTTTAATGGAAGTAACATGTCCTGAGTGGACACACTTCACTGTAACAATTTGGGTTGCGTTTTTGAAACATTGCGTTGCGAACTGTCCCATCCATACCCATTCATTTTTCATCATCCTTGCATTACCATCAATAAAGAACAGATGGTAACCCAACGCAATGGATCCGGTGTGAATGGGACTAAAAGTTCCACAGAGGATTAAAGACAAATTTTGTAGCAGAATTGTATCAAAGATGCAACAAAATAATTACCTGTGCGACACAATGAATAATTTACTCCCGGCCTTATTTACCTCGACTTTCCTTACCACCAGTATGGGGGCTTTGTTGCAACAATAGCACCATACAGTAAAAGTAGTCAAATATATCACTAGAATACCAAAGTAAAATCTTCAACGAGTGGTCATTTTATTGATGTACACACATCTCCTCACAAAGCAATGTTTTGGGGCCACTCAGTGTCCCTTCATCAGGCATAACGAGTTTGGAACTTATACAGTAAAAGTTTTGCAAATAGGAACTACTTGAATTTGTTTCATGCCTCGGTATTAACATCACGCCTCCTGCATCACGCCCCCTGCTGGAGGGTCAAGGAAACAGCTAATCTCTGTTTGCTACAATACAGGAGCCCAAGAGCCAAAGTTGTGCTACCTCATTTCGTCACACGTGTCTGTATCGATGAAAATTTATTTATTTATTACAGGTAATTATATAGCGACGAGAATTTACACAGTTTACAATCTAAGGTACCTCACATACATACATACAAGGGCCAATTTAAACAGGAGTCAATTAACCTACCAGCATGTCTTTTGGAGTGTGGGAGGAAACCCATGCAAGCACAGGGAGAGCATGCAAACTCCTCGCAGATAGTGGCCTGGCTGGGATTCAAACCACTTGCCACTGTGCTGTCACAGGGTTTTTATGAATTTAGCAAAAAGCTTCTGACCGCATACCAACCGCCATAAATGTGTCAGAAATGCCTTATTGAATGTTGCAAGTTGAAGCCACAAATCAGATATCAGCAGTTTGGCATTGTCACCCTAGTGTGGGTTCCCATATCATAGCACCTTTCTCATCACAACCTCTGACAGGAGGTCCAAAAAACATCAAATCTCTGTTCTCTACAAGAGCCTAGATGAGCCAAAGTTGTACTGCCTCCATTTGTTGTCATTGTGGATGAAAACGTTGCAGGGTTTTCCTGAATTTGGCACAAGGCTTCTGACTAATACCCACCGCTATGAATGTGTCCTTACCTTACCATCTTGCCTTGAATTGTATTGTGATTGTAATGTCTTCCTTATATTGTAAAGCGCTGCACAAACTGTTGGCGCTATATAAATCCTGTATAATAATAATGTGTCGCAAATGCCTCATTGAATGTTTTCTGTAACTTGAAGTCACTGGCATCATCACCCTAGTGAGTCCCATATCATAGCGCATTTCTCATCATGCCCCCAGCTGGCAGGTCCAGGGAACAATAATCTCTGTTGGCTACAACACAAGCCCAGATGAGCCAAAGTTTTACTACCTCAATTGGTCGCATGCCTAAGTATTAATGAAAATGTTGCAGGGTTTCCTGAATTTGGCACAAGGCTTCTGACTACATAACCACCACCATAAATGTGTTGCAAACGCCTTATTGAATGTTAGCTGCAACTTGAAGCAACAAATCAGATACTGATGTGAATGTACAGTATGTAAAGCACTGTAAAAAATGATTGGCACTATATAAATACCTGTAATAAATGATATTAGAAGATTGGCATTGTCACCCTAGTGTGGGTTCCTATATCATAGTGTAGATTCCTATATCATAGTGTGGATTCCCATATCATAGTGTGGATTCCCATATCATAGTGTGGATTCCTATATCATAGTGTGGATTCCCATATCATAGTGTGGATTCCTATATCATAGTGTAGATTCCCATATCATAGTGTGGGTTCCCATATCATAGTGTGGGTTGCTATATCATAGTGTGGATTCCCATATCATAGCGTGGCTTCCCATAGCATAGCGCCTTTCTCATCACGCCCCCCTGCTGGACGGTCCAGGGAACAGCAAATCCCTGCCCGCTACAATACAAGAGCCCACATGAGCCAAAGCTGTACTACCTCAATTGGTCGCATGCATGAGCATTGATAAAAATGTTGCAGGGCTTCCTGAATTTGGCACAAGGCTACTGACTACATACCCACCACCATAAATGTGTTGCAAATGCCTCATTGAATGTTGGCTGCAACTTGAAGCCACAAATCAGATACTGATGTAAATGCGCAGTATGTAAAGTGCTGCGAAAAAATAGTTGGCACTATATAAATACCTGTAATAAATATTATTAGCGGATTGGCATTGTCACACTAGTGTGGATTCCCATATGATAGCGCCTTTCTCATCACGCCCCCTGCTGGACGCTCCAGGAAACAGCAAATCTCTGTTCACTGTAATCCATGAGCCCAGATGAGCCAAAGTTGTATTTTGTACATCAAGACGTAGCTATGTTCTGTGATTCAATTTGATAAATACACCCAGCAGGAAATAAAGAAGAAATATTAGGTAGATTTGTTCTGGCAATACTTTGCAAAACACTAAAACGGTTTTTGCAATCTCTTCATGACCGAGACATTTATGTCAGGGAAGCATTATTGCCTGTAACGGCCGTGTTAGCGCTGAGCCTCCTAGTCACCTCTTCATTCCAGAGTTCTCTTTCTGGACTCTGACCAACTCAGGGGGAGAAGCCTGCCAGCCGCCATGCTGGGCGTCTTACGAGCATTGTTCGATGTGTTTGCCTTCCATGACCTGTACGAATCCTTATCATTCATATCTGGCGCGTCACGTCCAAACAGTGTCCACACAGATCACGAATAGATGTTAGATACTGTCTGAAAAATCTCTCAAATTCTTTTTCGTGGACACTTGCCAAGTTTTTATTACAGGCATTGTCCAATAACTGTGTTTATTTGTTTCTATGATGTTCATTGTAATGGAGAAAGTGTTTCCAGTTGTACAAGTTAAAGGGGATGTCCAAGAAAAGCAGAAATCCAGTATTTGACCTCGGTCTTTAATGTAGAGGGATCTACACTTCGTACAGATCCCAATGTAACGCTCCATTCACATCTGTGCATTGCAATAAAGTGTGCGAAAATGCACTTATTTGCGCATGTTACCACTGTGTGTTAAAACTTTGTAAGTTCCATTATAGGGCCATTATTGTTAATGGCACCTGGGCACACCTTACTGCACCATGCACTTTCAAGTGGGCTACCCTATGCACGAAAATCATCCCCGCACCTTTTTTTCATAGGCATAAAAAAAAACGCATGGTAATTCTTCCGAGGTCCACATTACATTGTGAGCTGGGACGTGATCCCTGGTAACACCTTTTCTATAGGAAAATGTCAAACCTCACACCCCATCAGCATAGCCTGTCCTATCATTTTTTTTCTAGCTACTAAATAGGGGACTGCGAGATCATGGTACCAGCCCCCTTTGAGCTTTGGGAAAGTTACGCAAGGAAGTTTTTGAAAGCGTTGATGTCCCTGGGTGGGTCACCTTAGATCCTATGGGTTCGATCATTTCCTATAAGTCTTTCATTGGGTTCAATGGTCCGGGTGGTCCCAGTCTTAGTGGCCTCTTATTTTAACATCCCTTTTTTCTTTCTCTCTTCCATTTTCCTTTCTCTGCTTTGAGTTTTGGCTGTTCCCCCTTTTCTCCTCTGTTTGTCTTCTCTTTCAGGTTTCTCTTCTCTATTCTTATTTCTTCCCTTCCCTTCTCTTTCCTTCTTTTCCCTTCCCTTCCCTTCTCTTTCCCTCCTTTCCCTTCCCTTCTCTTCTCTTCTCTATTCTTCCCTTCCCTTCCCTTCTTTTCCCTTCCCTTCCCTTCTCTTCCCTTTCCCTTCTCTTCTCTTGTAACACCCACCTTTGTGCCACGGAAGGGGGTCCCCACAGACAGCGGAGGGTTGTCTGCATTGCTGCCCGCAGCCCTGAGTCCAGCGGCACCCATCTCCTCTGTTCCCCGCCGCTGTTTAATGTCCGCCGTGTGGAGCCGCCGTGTAGTGCGCACGCGCGCACTGTGTTTCCTCTTAAAGGGACAAAATTAAGGAAGAACCCTGCCTCCGGAGATGACCGCACCCTGACGTCAGCAGGTACAAATACTAGTCTCACACATCATTCTGTGCTTGGTTATTACCGAGCTTGTCCCCGTATTGACTAGCGTATAGTTGATTGTATTTCCTGTGTACCGACTACCGAACCTAGCTTTCTTCTTGACCACGAATCTTGCTGCCTGCCACTGACCCCTGCTACTCTCATGGACTCTGTCTTTGGATATCGATTTGGCTACAAAGTTTTGGGCTCCTCCTGTGCTGATCACCACCACATGAGGGACCATGTATTACCCGGGCTTACTCGTGTGGAGGTACCATTACAATAAAAACAAAATAATTAGTTTATTTCATTTAACTAGAACTGGTACTGCTATACTTTCTGGTCCTTTGTAGGGTCGTGAGGTCAAACCAAACCAAAGCTGCTCACCGAATAGGCAAACAATTTGGCCGGTTGGCTTGCCTTTTGAACCTCTGTCATTTGAATGGCACCCGAACGCCCCTCCTGGCAGCCCCATCAGCGCCACGATATGGTACCGCAATACCATGTGTTGTAGTGAAAAAAAGTAGTTGCATGCATTACTTTTTCACTGCAAAACACAACATTGTGGTATTGCCCATTGTGCTGCAACGCACAGCTGCTGGAAGGGGTATCATGCATTTAACACAATGCCATTCAAAGCAAGAAGTTTTTGCTGCAGTTTGGCTCTATGATTTGGGTTACGATTTAGGAGGTTATGTTTTAGGATGGTTCAGCTTGGACCATGCAATTGTGGGCCCTATTGTCCCGATCAGTGTAACTCATATATTAGGAGGACAGACAGCGTCTCCTGTATAAATGAAGACTGCAAACAGTGGTTGCAGTCTTATTTCATAAATACTTTGTTGCAATATATTTACAATGCAAATTGCAAATGACACTTCAATTACAAAAATGTTTTCCAATACAATATGATAATGGTCTATTTTGGTTGGTGACCTGAATATAATGTCAGTTTCAGGAAACTTAGGGCAGCACGGTGGCTTATTGTAGAGCCAGGACCAGATTTACTCTCTCTGCTGCCCCAAGGCCAGGTTCCTCAATGCGCCCCCTACCTGCCAATTTCTCCCCCAATGGAGAATGGCAGACCTGCAGGCCGCATACAAGTGATCTTGGCGAAATTGATGAGATCACTTCTACAAAACAAGCGGCTTGCCCAAAGCAGGGCTAAATGTAGAAAACAGCTACCCGCCCAGCACCCGGAACTGCATGTCTCGGGCATCAGGAGATAAGAATTCCACACCCCTGCTGCCCCTCTACACCTTGCTGCCCTGAGGCCAGGCCTTGATTGGCCTTGTGGGAAATCTGGCCCTGTGTAGAGCACTTCTGTCTTGCAGCACTGGGATCCTTGGTTTGAATACCAGTCAAGAAAATATCTTCATGGAGCTTGCGTGTTTTCCCACTGCTTAAGTTTCCTCCATTTCCCTTCCACACTGTAAAGTTATGCTGGTAGGTTATTTGGCACCATCGCATATAAGTTGGTTTGAAGGCCCATACAATATTTCAGGTTGGAACTGTGTTTAGCTTAGTGGATTATACTGTTGTGGTTGGATCCTCTATTTATCCCCCCCTGCGGTCCCTGCCATCAAAGTGGCCCTCGTTGCTGTGTTAGCTGTCCAGGTGGTGCTCTTTATTACCTGAGGTGGGCTGGGAGGGGGAGAGGTTGGGGCGGGAGGTGGACCTTGGGGGGGCAGAGAGGGGTGGGGGGCTGATGCTGGATATCTGTGTGGGGGTTTGGTGGTATTAGTGGTGGATCTGATGTTTACCGCTCTCTGGCATCTCGCCCAGCTCACTGGTATCACTGGTTGCCAGGAGCTTAGCGGGATGCAGACCAGAGCGTCCCATTAAACTCCTGGCAACCAGTGACACCAGTGAGCTGGGCAGAATGGTGGCCAGAGCATCACAGTTTGCTAAGTGCCCTTAGCAACCTGGGACATTCTGGCAGGAAAGGGGGTGGCGTTACCTCTCTTTAGCATCCCGCTTAACGTCACTGGTTGCCAGTTGCTCAGATCGATGCCGGCCGGAGCGTCCCAATAAGCTCCTGGCAACCAGTGACGTAAGTGAGCTGGGTGGGACACCATCAAAGGGGTGGTCACCCAAAGAGATGCTGTCTGAGGCAACCACAATATAGGGATTGCTCTGCCTGTAATAAATAAAAATAGATGTCGCTCCAAGGTGTCAAGTAGTGAAGCCAAGTTCAAGATTGCAACCCCGAATATTTTCAGAGATACAGTAAGTCAGCAATGGAAGCTCCCATAATTCTATCCTGCCATGGTTTGCCCTTTAGTACCCCTACCACAGTCATACAGAACACACAAACTCCCACACCGGCACAATTGTCTTCATACGTTTCTGTAGAACTTCCTGCCGCTCTAGAAGTGGGTATAACAAAGGGAGATGCCGTAGCCATGTTCATGTCATGAATGTGTACTTGGGAATTGTATTTTGGCAAGGAAGCAATGTTTGGCCTCATAATTAGCCAAGCTGTTAAAGAGTGATTTCCTATTTGCTGTTCAATTCAAAGTCCTCAGCACCTTCCTGTACTTTGCATGCTAATGGATGTTGCTTTGCATGTCTGTACTGCAGTTTTGTATGCTTGTGGTTTCGAAGAGCCGTTATAAGTATAAAGCAGCATCGGACAGTTTAAAGCCGAATTCCGGGGCGAACAGAGAAATACACAGAGGGAATACAAAAAGTGCAATTTTTGGCCAATATATTGGTGCATCCCTAAAACTAATGTTTTTATTGCATGTCAGTGCTACTGATCATCCCTTAGCCACTTCCTGTCTACATGCATTCACTTCAATGTCATATGGACGTCATTGATTTGGCTCTCTAATAGAGCCAACAGGCTCTCTAATAGAGACAACAGTGGACTGTGAATGTGTACTATGTGTCTGTCATGGCCCTTCGTGGTCTCAACTAGGGGAGAGTGTGGCAGTGTGCCAATGTAGGAGCACCCACGCCATGAAAGCGTCTTTAGTTGTACATTGGGCTCCCTATCTGATAGACCTGATAAGCAGAACAACCGGCAACTGAAGGACTGCTGACAACGCTGCTGCTCATTCCGATGCAATGGCTTAGCTTTGCCAGAATGCAACAGGAAGTGCTGTTACTGGCAGGATCTCCAGCTTTGAAACTTTACAATAGATTCTGAGAAAGCAATTTGCTTAAGAAAACTGTATACAGTGAGGCGTGATGCCAAATATACTTAAAAATAACTTTGGGGTCTACATACACTTTAAAGTGTTTCTAAAGCCAGAAAACACAAATGCTGGTGATCTGGCCAGCAACACACTTCTTGTCACAGTATGGCTCCACTCTATGGAGGGGCACCGGAGTCACCCTTGGATGGCAGCACTGTCACCCTGTGGATAAACACATATCCAGACATTTCAACTCTCCCGGATGCTTCGGGAGTGTCCCGCTATTAGATAGCGGCTCACGGACACATTTTTTCACGGAAAGGTTTACTATGCTCGATCTAGCAGAGTAAACCTTTCCCTGATGGTTTTTTGTTTCTGACATCGGGGGCCGCCGGCCGCCATCAGCCAGGAAAAAAAAACCCCCGGAATGAATAACTATATTGTTATTGGCTATTTGCAATAGCCAGTACCCTGTTTCCCCTGAAAATAAGACACTGTCTTATATTTTTTTTTCCCCGAAAAAAGACGCTGGGTCTTATTTTCGGGGATGTCTTATTTTTACCTGGCTGCAGCTGTCTGGAGCTCTCCGCTCTGATGCCGTCCAGGGAGTCACCAGTGAGAAGTTCCCTGACCTCACTTCGACCCGCGCTGTGCCTGCTGGGAAATGTAGTTTTCAGCGGCAGCCGAGGTAGACAGGTATGTGTGCAGGTGTGTGTGCGGGTGTCTGTGCGGGTGTGCGTGCGTGCAGGCGTGCAGGCGTGCGTGCGGGCGGGTGTGCGGGCGGGTGGTGAGGGAGCGAGCTGCGGCAGGGCTTGAAATTTAAATTTCATTTATATGTGCAGCTACCCCGAAAATAAGACCTAGAGCTATCTTCAGGGATTTCTGTAATATAAGATCTGCCGCCGAACTAGGTCTTACTTTCGGGGTAGGTCTTACTTTCGGGGGAACATGGTAGCAGACTAGCTATTGCACCTGCCCAATGCTGCTATCAATCAGCAGAGGTGGACCTGAAGTTCTCCATCGTGTCCTCCTGATGACTGACAGCAGCATTGGGCAGGTGCAATAGCCAGCTTGCTATTGTTTTTTTATTCTGACAACAGCTGTCAGAATACTAAAAAAAAACAGCAGATAGCAAGGGAAGCAATAGCCTGTGGGGGGTTGACAGGGGCCACCTCCCTGAAATGAGAAGGGCACCTCCCTGAAATGGCTTATTTCAGGTTGGGATCCCTGCGTATCAGACCCTTCTGATATACTGGTGAAAAGGTCACTCGGCTGTATGCATGTGTCTGCAGAAATATGCTTTGGTTTGTTAAAATGATTCTTGTGCACTGGTTGCACAAACTTAATTTAAAAATAATAATAAACCTTTTTATAACGAAACTCTGGGAAAAAGACACATAACTCCGGCCATAAAACACCGCTGAAAATCTCTATAAAACGTAACCAACTCTCGTCAACATTTACTGCAGGAAAGACAATAGTGGTAACAGATACCGCTTAGCTGTTTTAGCTTTAAATTGAGTGGACCACAAAAACATTTAACCTGTCTCCACGGCATATTACCAGCTCAGCTAAAACATGAAGCCGGCCAAAAAATTCAAGTTCAACTTCTCTCTCTGTTATTTATCCCCATTAAGTAATAGACACACTCATTCCAAAGCACTACCAGCGTGTAAACCATGCGCCGTATGGCTGGAAATGTGCCGGTATGCAGAATGTACGTTCCAGCTTCGCTCTGCTGTCTTTTGTGTTGCAGCCTCTTTACAAGGCCTGCCTAAGGCTCGGCATGCAAGACGCACTCAGGCTGATTTACTAACTAAAGTAGGGTAGACATGGTTAGAATTTGGAACTGAATCAAATTCGAAACTTCCTTCAACTTTCTACTCATTAATGGGGTCTAATCAACCATCCATTTCGACCACAGTAATGAAAAAAATCAAAGGAGCATGTTGGAAAATTGTTCTCGATCAAACGGATTTCTAACAGTGAATGTGGTTTTCGTTCTGAAACTCCATTCATTCGAAAATCGAATGTTAAATAAAAAGCGAAAAGTAAACAAAATTTCGAATGACAGTCTGCAAGTTTCTGATGCCAGTATCGAACGTTGTGACAGGAGTTTTCGTACAAACATTTGTGCAAATCTAGCCGTACTTAAGCTGAGAATCTTCGCTGAAAAAATTGTGGGAATATTTACTTTAACCACAGACATCCCCATAATGAGGAAGTAACCAGGTGGTAGCCTCAAGCAGCATCTCATGGGGGGGTGGCAGGTGGGGGGGGCAGCAGCATGGGTAACTAACAGCACCCCCAAAACACTCCCCCCCCAGATTGATAGCTCGGCCGCCCACTGCCTCCCGCCCAGCTGACAGCTCGGCCAACTGCCACCTCCTGCCCAGACCACATTAACCGACTGCTCCCACCTTCTCCTAGCTGCCTCAGGCGGTGAATAAGGTAGGGATGGCCCTGACTTCAACTATCCAATCATGTGAAAAGCAGTGACAAGCCCAACGTGCCTAGGTTTGGATTGCTTGGATGTTCATTGTAACCATCCAGAAATCTGGGTTTGGAGAAAGTCCTAGCACCCAATGACCCACAAAGACTGGGCCCCCCTAACAATTTTTAAGCGCAAGAATGAGTGCGCTTTAAAACAAAGTGTACTTAACCTTTTTGCCCTTTGCCCTGAGCCACCCAATTTCACCCTCGTGCTCCACAGATACAGTATATATCTACCAGCTATGGCCTCCACTGCCTATTTACATCCCATGCTGCAAGTCCTCATTCTCCTGGCCACCCCGGAGCATTATAGCGCCATAGACTTCTATTGGGCTCATCTACCTTCATCTCCGGGACTTTCATTACTCTTTCAACACTTACTAAGTCTTTTTGTCTTGTCAGTTAAGCAATAGAGGGACCGAGGGGGGCACTATTGTTGGGTTGTGCTTATGGCACCAGTTGCCCTTAATCTGGACCTGGAGTTAGGGTTACAGGGAGAGTTATTGTGAGGGTTAGGGTTACAGGCAGAGTTAATGTGAGGGTTAGGGTTACAGGGAAAGTTAATGTGAGGGTTAGGGTCACCGGGAGAGTTAATGGGAGGGTTATGGTTACAGTGAGAGTTAATGTGAGTGTTAAGGTCACAGGGAGAGTTAATGTGAGGGTTAGGATTACAGGGAGAGTTAATGTGAGGGTTAGGGTTACAGGGAGAGTTAATGTGAGGGTTAGGGTCACAGGCAGAGTTAAAGTGAGGGTTAGGGTTACAGGGAGAGTTAATGTGAGGGTTAGGGTTACAGGCAGAGTTAATGTGAGGGTTAGGGTTACAGGCAGAGTTAATGTGAGGGTTAGGGTCACAGGAAGATTTAAAGTGAGGGTTAGCTGAAGATTTGGTTCTGTAGCAGAACTGGGGCAATCCGAAATTCAAGGTCAACAAGCCGAGGTCACACCAAGCAAGCAGATAAGGTACACAAGGATGAGGCAGAGACAAGTCCAGTAAACAATCCGTGGTCGAGGGCAGGTAACAGGCAAGAAAGGTCAAGGCAGATCCGGGTCAAAGCAAGCAGGCAGGCAATCACAGGAAACAGGAATCAGAGGACACAGGAATTCAGGAGGGCTGAAGACAATCCAGCAAAATGGAGGTGTGCAGGCCGAGCTTAAATAGGGAAGTCAATTGATCAAGTGCGTCACTTCCTGTGCGCCATTTGCCACGTTCTTTTCCGCGGCTAGTCCGTGGCGCGCGCATTCGCGCAACTGTCCTCCGAACAGTACGGAAAATGGGACTTGCCGCATGCGCAGAAGCAGAGGGTTGCTGACACATATTGTTTAAATAAACACACGGCTCTAGGTTATATGATAGACTGACAAAAAAAATATTCTTTTTTATATTTGTTTTTCTTGTCAGTGATTTTTATTGGTTACAAGTCAACAAGGAGAAAGATACTCTTCCTGTTTAAACTTCTGGTTACATTTTGCAATAATTTGCTGGTATTTGGGTTGTTACGTTTAGAGATGTGAGGAGATCAAGAACACCTAGCAGCAATATTGTAATTGTATTTGACAATTACAGTATTAAATAGATGAACACTGTCACTTCCAGGCTATAGTGGCATCTACAGTGCTATCTGCAGTCTGAAGATGTATGTTGTCAATGAAGTCACCAGCCTGCATGTGATTACTATGTCATGGTGACCACATAACCCAGTAACACTCTGATTGGTTCCCCATTGTCAATGGGTACTAGAGCTAGCAGCCATGATTGATAGCGATATTAGCCATACAAAATGCTGCCTGGTGGCTCCCAAAGGGAGGTTGTGCGCAAGAACAAGTTCAAGGGAAGCTTTAATGGTTTTTTTTCTGAACGCCGTAAATGTTATGACACGTCACAGAGATTTTTGTATATAAATACCACATTCATGATGTTTGTAAGGCACATATCACATTTTCCGTCTTTCCCGAGCCTAGTGGATATGAATTTATCTCCGTCCTCTGTATTTTAACACCTCACAGGAAAACAAAAAAAAAATCTAAACTTCGTTTTTTGGGTTTTTTTCACACTTGAGTTCAGCGTGAGGATGGGAAATCTGTCTATTTTTAAACTCTTGTTTCATGTGGAAACAAATACATAATAGAGAGGCGATGATTTCCTGGAGCCTCTACGGGCCGCAGCTGCCCCTCTATTCCTGAGCTGAGCACTGAGTGATATTATGGAGAGCTCATTAGGTTTCAGCTCGCACTGTCTGAGGATTAACAATTGCCGTTATTTGCCCTTTTTATTGACGTTTTATGGACACAATGTGTAGCGGGTATGTGCTCAATAAATTTCTAATAGGAACCTCCCAGGAGCAATAAAAAAATCGAGAAGTGGAGGTTTACAGGTCACCGGTGGGGTAAAGGGATCTGCTGAGAGTCAAACAAAGTTTAGAAATGTTTCTGCAGAATGAAAAGTCAATTTGAATCTTTCTCGATTTACTGCAATACACGAGACGGCTGAGGCGGGAGGATGCAGATGATGGAAATGAGTGTGTGTGTGTCATACACGTTACAACTAGGGATGCACCAATACAAGTTTTTCAGAATCAAGTATCAATATTTTGCTTTTGGTACTCGCTGATACCGGTGCTTCCGCTGGCATGGAGCCGGCTTCCCGGGCAAACAGGAAGCTGGGCAGCTGGTAATGACATGCCGCCCATCTTCCTGATTGCCCGGGAAGCCGGCTCCATGCTGTTTGGCCGGCTCGATTGTGATTGGCCGGGAAACCGGCTTCCCAGCCAGCCAGCATCAAGCTGGCTTCCTGGCCAATCAATAAGTCGGCCGTCAAGTAATGACCAGCCTTCCGGCTTCCTGATAGTCGTGGAAGCTGGGTCCATGCTGATTGACTGGGAAGCTGGTTTCCAAACCAATCAGCTCCGAGCCAGCTGCTCGGCTTCCTGATTGCGGGTCATTACTCGCCGCCCGGATTCCTGATTGCCTGAGAAGTTGGCTCTATGTTCCCCTGCGGCACTGCCGGTCAGAGGAAATCTTCCTCTGACCGGAAGTACCAGTGTCGGAAATAAGTATCGGAGCATTTGGACGTGTACTCGCCCAAATACTCGGTATCTGTGCATCGATAGTTACAACTGAACCATACAATCTTTATATAAGCCTGGCCAAACACCATACAATCTGATTGTACCATCTTCTTTAGATCTACCATCAACTATGCAGTGCAAGGCCCCACTCAAACCTCGGACATCCTGGGAATGCACTCCGCGCTTGCGCGTGCTCGCGCGCATTCGTGCATTTTTTCCCACATTTGCTGCGCACCCATTGGGTTCAATGGGTGCCATATGTGCAGCAAATGCGGGAAAGTAGCTCAAGTAGCCGATTCTTCTGCATGCATTTTTTATCTGCACCAATGTGCACACACACGCGGGGATACACACCTTTTCCTGGCAGCGTTTGGGGTGTTACTAACAAGTAATAGCAGTGCAAGCGTAATGCACATTTTTTACACATTCCATGAACACGCTTCAAAGCACAAGCATCACGTGCATTTGGCTGTGCTCAACAACACAGAGGTGTGAAGGGGGGGCCCATTCACACCTGAGCATTTTGTGTATGCACGTCAAACATGCAAGGCTAGTGCATCCACTGCAAGCCGTAGCCCAGCACAGGTTGGAAATCGGTCTGTGTTCGGAACACGGCCCTCTTTAGTCTTTGGTTGCTAGGACCGCCACCATCCTAGCAACCAATGATGCCAGGGGTCCTCCTCCTCTACAGTCATTGGTTGCTAAGACTGCCTGGCGATAGATGGACAAGTGTGGATGGACGAATCCCATGCTGCTTTTATCGTACATTGGCAGCGGCCTCCGTCTTATTGGCTGCAAGCTTCATTCGAACGAGAATTTTCCAGCTACTTCAATCAGCTGATTGAGGGATACCGAGCAGAAGGGTCCAGACAGCGGCCTACACCAAGTGAATTTCGGCCGGTTAATCAGGAACCACCTGAAATTTGCACCATGTATACCCTACTTTGCAGTGCCCCCCCCTTCCCCTGCACTGCAAGCGTTAACTGCTTCTTAGGTCTAGGGGGCAGGAATGAGGAGCAATACTTACTTACCTTACTCCTCGCTCCTGCAGGCTCCCTCCCACAAGGCCTCCTCTCTAAGGTACTTCGGGCTGCAGTCTGCCTCCTTCACATACCATGCAGGGTTGGTAGCCCTGCATTGTACATACTAATTCAGAATCACCGCACACAGACTGGAGCAATAAAGGAGAAGAGCGCTGTGTTGGTGGTACATGCTAAGGAGGGAGAGGGTCGGGGTTGGATAGGAAGGGGCTAAGAAACCAAATATTTGAATCTGCCTCGGCTGGCATCTTCTGGAGCATCTCTCTCAGCTCCTGGTTGCCAGGAGCTGGGCAGGACGCCAACTAGAGCGTCCCAGGTTGCTAAGAGCTGGATAGGGAAATGTGTATGGCCCCCCACCCAGCTCTTAGCAACCTGGGACGCTCTGGCTAGAAAGGTCGCAACAGGCACACTGCAAACATCTGCCTGCTGCTCCTCCCACATGACCAAAAGAGATGCCACCTGAGGTGCTTCATTATGGGGACAGCCCTGTACTAGAAGATTCCCTTGCATGGGGAGAGTGGAGAACTTCAAAAGTAGGTTTTGCCAATCTGCCAGACTTGGTAACCATACACAGTTCGAATGTGACCAAATCCTCCTGATTCTGGCTTTAGGTGGCCCGTACAGAAGCACCTGGCTCCACAAACTTAACTTGAAATATGAAGAAGTCAAGTGAGAACTTGGAACAATGACTGCAGTGACTCTTCAGGAACTCAGGCGGCCGTGGGTGCCAGCCATCTTATTACAAAGTTGGCAGCGAAGATTCCTCCATCCACACCATTTGACTCCCATGGGCTGAATGAGAGAACTCTAAGACTGGCCATACATTGGCCATTTTATGTCTCTGGGGCTGAACAAGAAATAACTCTTTATTGTTAGCATGGATGGGGAAATCTCCGAAAACTGATTTGGCCAAAGTCAATGGTCTGTTGAGATTTTTTGGGATTGAGAAATTGGCTTTTGTACATAGGGAGGGTCCCAATGGGGCCATACAATGGTCAAATTATGTCCTGGTCAGCAGGAAAAGTGTACCAGGGTATAGCTAGCTTTAGCCTGCATGCCCAGGATAAGTAAATATCCATTTGGGTGTTAATTCTGTGCTAATTCTGCCCTCGCTGTCCTCTATTAGCTGATCATTATAATTTATTAGCACTTAGCTGAACTGAAAGTGCCCCCTATTGTTCTGATCTGCAGAGGGGAACAGCAGGGGTCCTCAGAACGAAGGAGGGGGGTCCTTCACTTTTCCCTGACTTCAAACAGCAGCCACTGCTCAGACATCACCTTCAATCCCCTAATAAAGTGTAATCCCGGCAGATAAGCGATTGTCAGCTTGTTGTACAAACCTGCTTTGTGTCTGATGAATGGCTGCCAGGCTTTGAATGGGAGAGCTCGCCCTAATTTATGATCCAGATAAGGCCGAGTCTTCTGCACCGGAAAAACTTGTTTACTGAGCTCACAGCTAAGTGGCCAGAAATCATCCGCCTTTGTTTTCTTTTAATCATTTACATTGAATCTTCCCAGACAAATAAACGCTGTGTGTGGACGATCGCTGATCAAACATTCCGAGAAATGCAATGACTACACAGGTCATAAATGCGACATCATCCCCGATTTACCAAGTAGAGGGCGACTAATGACCCGAAATCAGACAATGGAAGAGCGGCCCGATATGAGGATCCCATTCAACTATGGAAGTAGAGATGACACCGAGGAAAGGACTGCAAGAGACTTCAAGTGACTACACGAGACTGCAGGAGACTGCGTGATGAAGAGCAGAATGGCATCAACAGGATGGGCATCACTTATATGACCTGAGCACAGTACACACTGTATAGAGCAGCGCAGGGACAGCACTGCAAACTAACTAGATTACAGTCTCTCTTTCTCTATAGAGAATATTTAATTTAAATAACATCTCTCTCTCTCTCTCTCTCCTCTCTCTCTCCTCTCTCTCTCTCTCTCTCTTCTCTCTCTCTCTCTCTTCTCCTCCTCCTCCTGTCATCTCCTCCTAGCCCTCCAGGAACTGTAACTACAAGCTCCTTGTGGACTGTTGCTACAAGCCCAAGGGTATCATCTCATCCTAATTATAGAGGGACTGTGATACCACAAGCCCCGGGATGTCATCTCATCCTAGTTCTAGAGGGACTGTGGTACCACAAGCCCCAGCGTGTCATATCATACTAGTTCTAGAGGGACTGTGGTACCACAAGCCCCAGCGTGTCATCTCATACTAGTTCTAGAGGGACTGTGGTACCACAAGCCCCAGGGTGTCATCTCATCCTAGTTGTAGAGGGACTGTGGTAGCACAAGCCCCAGGGTGTCATCTCATCCTAGTTCTAGAGGGACTGTTATACCACAAGCCCCAGGGTGTCATCTCATCCTAGTTCTAGAGGGACTGTGATACCACAAGCCCGGGATGTCATCTCATCCTAGTTCTAGAGGGACTGTGGTACCACAAGCCCCAGGGTGTCATCTCATACTAGTTCTCCAGGGACTGTGGTACCACAAGCCCCAGGGTGTCATCTCATAATAGTTCTAGAGGGACTGTGGTACCACAACCACATGACCCCGAATGTAATTTTCTCTTAGCTCACTGGGGAGTGTGGCAACAAGCCCCAGGATGGCGTCATCCTAGTTCTAGAGGGACTGTGGCACTATGAGCCCCAGGGTGTCATCTTCTACTATCTCCCCAGGAACTGTGGCTACAATCCCTATGATGTCAGAAGTACTGTGGTAGACTGTGGTACTACAAGCCCCAGAATGTCATCTCTTCCTAGCTCTCCAAGAACTTTGTCAATCTGATAGGGTTTGGCTGTCCATGTATTATAGAACTACAAGTAACAGTCAGGTCATATTTTATCTCTCCAGTTTTCCCCACAGGCAGAAGAAATAACTATTTGGAGGTGGCCATGCAACGTTTGCATTGAGAGATTCATTCTTGAGACATGTGCTCAACATTATTGCCATTCACACTGCTAATGTGAATCTCTTCTGGTCTCCTCCCATATAAATCTTCTTGTGCAACTCAAGCAACAATTAGATGTGGTCAGTAGACATCTCTATTGACTGTCTATGTAGCTTGTGTCTATGGGCATTTTGCATCTGATCTGAATAAAGAGCAAATTCAAACCCATGCATTTGGGCACGTGGGGATGCATTGGACCTGATTTTGCCTGCAATACAAACAGATCTCAAAAAAGACCTACTGTGCCTAAGGAAACCCAAAACAGGTCAACAAAACCTTCTGGGGTTCATCTGCACTGCATCATTTCTTTAACGTGAAGTGAAAACTCTGACTTGTATTTGAGGTCAAACAACATGGTTGGAGGACTCACCCCTGCCAGCTATTGTATTCTGACAGCTGGTGCCCGACACTGTCAGAATACCCAGATAGGGGCTCCATATGATTAGCCTGCAATCACTGTTCTGCCGAACCACCCGTTTCCTTCCATTTTTCCATCAAAGTTTGTTGAGCTGCGTGGTGGCCATGGTTAGAATTTGCAGCCCCGGAGGCTGCAGTTCTAACAGTCAATGGTCAGCTTTAGAAGGATTGGAGAGATTTCCTTTTGCTATCTATTGTTACCACTTGATTGTGTCTTTTCCTACTTTATCCATAGCAAAGAGAAAAAAAATAGATGTAGATATACACTGATCAGCCATAACATTATGACCACTTGGAAGAAGGCAAGCCGATGGAGGCAGTGTGATGCTTTGGGCAATGTTCTGCTGGGAAACCTTGGGTCCTGCCATTCATGTGGATGTTGCTTTGACATGTACCACCGACCTAAACATTCTTACTGACCAAGTACACCCCTTCATAGAAACGGTATTCCCTGATGGCAGTGGCCTATTGCAGCAGATTAATGTGCCCCGCCACACTGCAAAAATGGTTCAAGAATGGTTTGATCTCAATCCAATAGAGAATCTGTGGGATGTGATGGAAAAACAAGTCCGATCCATGGAGGCCGCACCTCACATCTTACAGGACTTAAAGGATCTGCTACTGACGGCTTGGTGACAGATACCACAGCGTACCTTCAGAGGTCTAGTGGAGTCCATGCTAGGGTTGCCACCTTTCCTTCAAGCAAGACCTGAACACTCTAGCGATGCTCTGACATTTTTTCTTGGGATAATGAGTTCGGCTTATTCATATGTAAATATTACAGTTGAGACTATTTTCAGTTGGGGGCCAGTAGCTCCTATCTTCATTTTGGTTGCCCCTGTCTGACTGACCTTTTGTGTCTGGGTTTCTGCTGCCATTAAACTTGGACACAGCATTCAAAACCCGCACTGTCCGGGAGGATCCTGGACCGGTGGCAACCCTATTCCATGCCTGCATGGGTCAGGGCTGGTGGCAAAAGGGGGACCTACTCATGATTAGGTGGGTGGTCATAATGTTATGGCTGATCGGCTATCTCAAGACAAGCAATTTGATTGGCTGATATAGGTAATAGAAACCTACAAAATTGATGTGGGGGTGTTATCCTCAGCAACTGATGAGCTGTTATCTTTAAAACTAGGCAATGATGTGATTGGTTGTTACAGGTGACAGTTCCATGTTACCTCCACTCTACAGACAAGCTGTATTTTACCAGCCATGCTAGATCAAAGGTATTTTTTCCTTTTTGGAGTGTATGAGGGTCCTTCTTTAATCTCTCATCTCAAAGATTCATTACATGGAATATACGTGGCCGATGTCAGACAGCCGGGCAGAATCAAAGCTTGTCTAATCAACATTTAAGTTGCTGATAAAAATACAGATTGATAACAATGGCGGAGAAGAGCAGAGAGGCGGCTGACGGGCTGGTTTCCTGCACCCCCTGTCTGCTGTCCCCGGGCTGTGAAGAGGAACCTTTTGTCAATGCCTAATTCATTTGTTTTTCACACCTTCCACCACCTAATAATATCCGCCTGGCAGGCAAAGCTGCTACCAGGGATTAGCTCAATGTGTTCCCTATGAACAGGCCGCTTGTGGATTCCAGCATATTCTGTTACTGTTGGTCTGCCACAAACTCAACCTGATTAACTTCTGTCATGTCAGATGACCATCTCTGCAATATACAGGCTTTCATAGTTTGTAGCCCTGGTGACCAAGCTGCAGCCCAGGGGCAACATGCAGCCCTTTGGCAATTAATGTGCAGCCCCCCGGCCTTTGCTTTGCTTACCTAGGTGCAAGGCTGTGCCACCAGAGGACATAATTTTTTCCCCTCCGGCGACAAGGATGAATGGCAGTAGTGATAGTAGGCTAAGCAAAACTGGGTTTGGGCCCATTCACACTTGGGTTGCAACACACCACATGTGTTTGAATCTTCCATTACTGCTATGTCTCTGTATGCATTGGGGTGCATTGGGTTCCTGAAGAAGGGCCCTGCATCCAGCATGTTGTATTACCCATACAAGTCATGGGGGACTCATCATACTGATAGACGTCAAAACCATGCCTCAGACACACAGTACAACACAAATGCATAAGTCTGAATGGGCCCTCAACATCTCTGCCTTGCCACTTTCTCTGTCACAGTGACACAGTGGACTCAGTGACACAGAGTCTGCACTGTTAACAGGTTCATCCATTGGCTCAGCTGCTGCACCTACCTGGGTGACAGGCGCAGTGGCCGGACAGGGGCCTCAGTAACGTTGAGCCTGTGATTATATTAAGATCAGCATTACTGAGCTTCACTGAGGATGGAGTGTCCATCATGGACAATTCGGCCTCAGTGCTACACCCCCTCACACACATACTCACAGGCCACCATGCCTTCATGAGTGCTGCCGATTGGCCTCATCGGCAGCAATGCCCAGCCTAGGTGCTTACTCTGTGATCTCTAGCAGTTTCATGCAATGGACCTCTGGTCTATGAGTGTCTCCTGAAGTATGCCCGCAGTCTCCAACAACTCCTATAGCATGTTTACAGTCTTGGGCCATCTCTTGTTGCATGTCTTCTGTCTTGGACCATCTCTTGTAGTATGTCTCCTGTCTTGGACCATCTCTTGTTGCATGTCTACTGTCTTGGACCATCTCTTGTAGTATATCCCCTGTCTTGGACCATCTCTTGTTGCATGTCTTCAGTCTTGGACCATCTCTTGTAACATGTCTACAGTCTTTGTCTATCTCTTGTAGCATGTCTTCTGTCTTGGACCATCTATTATAGCATGTCTACTGTCTTGGACCGTCTCTAGTAGCATGTCTGCTGTCTTGGACCATCTCTTGTAGCATGTCTACTGTCTTGGACCATCTCTTGTAGCGTTAAAAAAAGATGGAGGCCCTACAGCATCACTGGATGTTAAGGTGTGCCCTCCTGTGTCCAGCAACCAATGACGCTGTGTAGCCCAGCCGCTAGCATCCTAGCAACCAATGATGTTGTGCATCCTAGCAACCAAAGCCGCTGTCCAGGTCCCCCAGCATCATTGGCTGCTGAGACACAGGCGTCCCTGGGTTTAGTTCACATGTGCGTTCACCAAATCTGGATTTCTGGCTGGGTCGGGAGAACGTTCAAGAGAACCAAACTTAGGCCCGTTCGGCTCCTCGCTCCCCTTTCTCCTATGTGACAGCGCTGGTGATTGGCTTCTCTGGCACCCATTGCTGTCACATGGTGGTGGGGAGAGAGCCCACAGCCCTTTGTAAGCTCTGAGTCATACCCAGAGGCTTGTGTGGGCCTTCTTGTCCTCTGTCTGGTCTACTCCCGGCAGCAGCCAGATGAAGGTTCCTTCAATACTCCACTTCTATGAAGGTTTTGGCACCAGGTACGAAAATATCAGCAAAAGGCCCCTGAACCCCCCAACCTGCTAATCCACTTCTATTGATTATGGAATGTGAATTCTGCTCTACAACACTGTGAGCTTGCTTCTTATAAAATTTGTCATTCGTTGATATTAGAACATTGCATTTCCCCCAAAATCCAAGAAACGAATAATAGCAAAACAGATATAGTCATTCATTGGTGAGGAGTCACAAGCTTGGCATAGCTGGTTTGCACCTGAATAAAAGATCAAATTAGAGTTTCACCAATAAGAAAAGAAGTGTGAAGGTGATAAAGCAATTACTGGCAGCCTGGATGTCCAGTCAAGGTTTGATGAATGGTCTAAATCTCTAAATACTTGGATGTGATTACATGATGTATATTTGCTAGACAACACTTGTTACATCTATCGGCATTGTTTAGGTGGCCAGGTTATTGCTGCCCAGTCACTGCTGGGAGGGGGGAGCAGAGAGAGCTGAGCTCATGATCCACTGCTGGGAGAGGGAAGCTGAGCAGATGAGTCACTGCTGGGAAGGGGAGCAGAGAGAGCTGACATAGGGACTCACTGCTGGGAGGGGGAGCAGAGAGAGCTGAGCTCATGATCCACTGCTGGGAGAGGGAAGCTGAGCAGATGAGTCACTGCTGGGAAGGGGAGCAGAGAGAACTGACATAGGGACTCACTGTTGGGAGGGGGAGCAGGAAGAGCTAACCTTCTAATCCACTTCTGGGAGGGGGAAGCTGAGCTGATGATGTGTTGAGATGATGAGTCAATGCTGGGAAGGGTAGCTGGAAGAGCTAAGCTGCTGATCCACTGCTGGGAGGGGGAAGCTGAGCTGATGAGTTACTGCTGGGAGCGGGCGCAGGGAGAGCTGAGATGGTTAATCACTGCTGGGTGAAGGAGCAGGAGGAGCTAAAATGGTGAGTTACTGCTAGGAGGATGAGCAGGGTGAGCTGAGATGGGGAACCACTGCTGAGAGGAGGGTGGGGGGACGACAGTGAGAGCTAAGCTGGGGAGGCACTGCTGGGAAGGGGGAGCATTGTGAGTTGAGTTGGTGAGTCACTGCAGGGAGGGAGAGCTGTAAGAAATGGAGGAAGAAGCCAGGTGAGCTGAGCTGAGCTGATAGTCACTGCTGGGAGGGGAATCAGAGAAAGTTAAGCTGCTGAGCAAATTGCTTGAATTATTTCAGTACTTCTGTTGTGAATAGAGATTAATGGTGCCCCAGCGCCTTCAGCTAAAGACGCCAATGAGGGATTCTTTTACAGCTCATTGGTCAGATGAATTTAAAATCAGAAAGCACAGTTTACCTTTCAGCATGCACTTTCATTTCCCAAAATGCATCAGGTCAACCCATAACTATTACACTTACATGTATCCTAAAACAATTCCATTGGATGCATTAACCTGCAGCGACCTCACAAAAATAGACGCCTGCCAGACAACGCACTGCACTGCAATGCCCTGGACTCATTTTCCGGAGCTTATTCAACTCTTATAAAAATTAAAGTGGCAATTTGTTTTTTCTTGTCTTTTTTTTCGTTATATTGTTGTCAAATGTATTAAACCCACACTAAAACCACAACCCTCTGCCTGTGCTCCTAAAGCATGACTGGACTTTGAAATATTTGCTTCTGTTGTCGCACAAACTCAAATAAAAGAAAGAGACTCAGCCTGATACAAGCAATTCATTTTAATTTATTCGGTAAATTTCGTTCCCACCGCTGGATATGCATTGCCAATGCTGCTATATATAAGAGCAACAGAGTCGCAGGATGACAGGGAGTCCTTTTTTTTTTTTAAGGCATGATGTGAGCACCCCCTCTTGGCATAAAGTCTGTGCGAGTGCCATCATCTTTTCTTTTTTTTGTTCACGCCGTTCTCTGGTTTAAATTAAATTCCCAGCAAAGCAAGGTCAGTCCGGAAAATCTCCAGGGATACACGCGGGAAGAAGCGTTCCGTTGAAAGCCCTCTTGCGGTTTTTTGCACATAAAAATAATAGATTTAAATAGTTTGTGTGTTTTTGCAGAACAGTCTTTTTTTTGTTTAGTTTTTTTTAGTGTGTGCACATATATAAGTTCAGCATTTAATTTTGGAAGGTTTCAGTTCTTTGACTTGTGTGTGGAGGGTTTTGTGAACTGCCAAAGTCCTAGACTGACAAAATCCTTTGCCGCACTCTTGACACTTGAATGGCTTTTCTTTGGAGTGGATGTACCTGCAAAGAACACAAAGGTGACATATTTAGGTGTGTGCTGTATAGCTTAAAGCCTCACCCGTAAAAATCAACATTTCAGTTTTGGAGGGGTGCTGGCCAGTTATATCCCTGGTCATAATCAATAATCAATCACTTGCCCCTCCCTTTTAGATTGTAAGCCCTCAGAGGCAGGGCCCTCCTTACCATCTTGTCTTGAATTGTATTGTGATTGTAATGTCTTCCTTATATTGTAAAGCGCTGTGCAAACTGTTGGCGCTATATAAATCCTGTATAATAATCATAATCAATAGGGTACCGAGTACCGATACCGGTGCTTCCGCTGGCATGGAGCCGGCTTTCCGGGGCAATCAGGAAGCCAGGCGGCGGGTAATGATATGTCGCCCAGCTTCCTGATTGCCCCGGAAGCCGGTTCGATTGTGTTTGGCCAGATAACCGGCTTTCCAGCCAATCAGCATGGAGCCGGCTTCCTGGTCAATCAGGAAACCGGATCATTAGTCGCCACCCAGCTTCCTGATCGCCCGGTAAGCCGGCTCTGTTCCTACGGCACTGCCGGTCAGAGGAAATCTTCTTCTGACCAGAAGTTCCGGTATCAGGGAAGGTATCAGACATTTGGGTGAGGACTCGCCCCAATACTCAGTATCAACACCAATACCAATACTAATATCGGTATCGATGCATACCTAATAATCAATTACCAAATATTAAGAGCTGATGATAATCAATAACTGTTAAGTCTTCCTTATATTGGGAAGTGCTGCGCAAACTGTTGGCGCTATATAAATCCTGTATAATAACAATAATAATAACAATAATAATAATAATGAATCATCATAATCAATGACCAAGAGCTCTGTGGTTGTGTTCCCAGCTCCGCCCAATGGCCCACAGCCTATATGAAGGAAACGTCATGTTATATATTTATTTATTTATTGTAGGTATTTATATGGCGCCAACATTATACGCAGCACTATACACAGTGCACATTCACATCAGTCCCCGCCCTCGATGAGCATACAATCTAAGGTGCCTATTGTACACACATACAGGGCCAATTTAGACTGGAGCCAGTTGATCTACCAGCATGCCATGGAGTGTGGGAGGAAACCGGAGTACCCGGAGGAAACCCATGCAAGCCCAGGGAGCAAATTCAGATAGTGACTCTTCCTGTTGGATTTTATATGTATAATGAAGGAAAATGTTTCTACAGGATAAGTCAAATTTCAAAAGCATGGGGAGGCAGGGCCAGAAAATAGGACGTAGAGATTTCCCCTTTTTTAAAATGAGTGATTGAACACAGCAGGATCTATTGAAAAGTTGAAAAATCCATTTTTAAGGGTTGATGCTTTAAATTTGAGCTCTCAATAAGTACAAAACATCAAACTTGAAGGCATCTCTTTGGGTCATGCTGGGGGAGTGGCAGGTGTACCTACCGCCCCCTTTGTGGCTAAGAGCATCGGCTGGCATCCCGCCTAGCTTCTGGCAACCAGTGACGCCACTGGATGTCAGCAGCTGAGTGGGATGCTCTTGCCGGTGTCCCGCCTCAGTTCCTGGCAACCAGCTGGTAGTGCACCACCAGCACCCCCCCAAGTAATGTGCACCATTCCCCCCACAGTTACATGTCCTGCCCGCAACCCCTTTCCACCTCACCCCCACCCTGGCCTCAAGTGGTTAAAATTCTAGGGGCACCTGGCTCCTAGCAACCAGTGATGTCAGTGAGTTGGGCAGGAGGTAACTGGAACACCCAGCACCCTCCCCCCAAACCACCCGATTACATGCTCCACCAGCACCCCCATTCCCCAGTAACGTGCACCACCAGCACCATCCACCACCATCCACCACCAACCCACACCCCATCCCAGTCTCAGGGGGTGAAAAGTCTAGGAACAACCCTACTTGTGCTATTAAGGAACTTTAAGTCCCTATATTGCTACTGTGCTTTTCCTGTCTGGGATTGCTAGGGACCGTAGCTCCAAAAGTGTAAGATGGGGGTAGGGGTCCTGTAGGGGGTAGCTGATGTGGAATTATCAGCATAGGCTGTCAGCCTCTAATAGATCTCCAGCACAGATAACTGAGCCATTGTGGGCAGATTGCAGTTCAACTTAGATTACTGCTAACCAAATTTGTCCTCGGTGGGAGTGGGACACATTTTCTAAAGCTCTCTAAATCCCACCGCAGATAAAATTGAACCTTTATCTCAGGTCACTGTGGTTTGCACAGTCTGTAGTAAGGCATTGCAAAACAGTGATGATCAGTGTAGCCACCCCTAGCAACCAATCAAAACTTATTTTTACTCATTACTTTTTGCATAATGTTTTACTTATCTGAATTGACTAAACTAAAAATGCACTAAGTACTTTATTAAGGTAACTGCACTTTATCACTTGAGTTTAACCTGCTTTGTTAAATTAGCCTAAGTTTTGTAAAAGACCATTTTGGAAACCCTCTTCAAAGTACAATACTATAAATCACAAACTAGTCTAACAAACCAGCATATTTGGAAAAAAAAGAATTTATCAAAGAAAAAGAAGGATACTTTGATGTAAATACTAGGGATGCACCACTACCAAATACAGTACTTGGTACAAGTACACGTACTTTTCAAGCTCCAAGACTAGACTAGAGAACGATTCAAAAGTTAGGAGGCAGCTGTCATGTGTAAGGAGCACACGGAGCTCCTGGGATTTGTACATCTCTGTGTTAATGTATGATTTTGTTTTTAGAACTATGAATGAAGGGATGCACAGATACCAGTTTTGCAAATACAAGTACTGATACATTTTTGTTTATTGTCATGTGACAGTTTTTCAAAAACAATACAGACTAATGATTTCAGTACAGTGGTGGAGCGCCAGAGCCAGGTCCCAGCTGCAACCACTGCAACCCTGGTAGTTCTTGTGAAAATGACAAGTATCAGCATTGGTACTCAAAAAGTATCTGTGCATCCCTAGTAAATACATAAAACTGAAGATTTTTGGGCTTTATGCAGTCAATGAATGTAAAGATCAGAGATATGTATTCACCAATGGCAACAAATCAGAAGTCAAGTTTCAATGGCAACATATGAGGACCTCTGACAAGTCCATGAACTGACCCTTGGAAGACCTTTTTTCAACAGATGAGCATGTCCATGTGGAGGATGTTGGGCGATCTACAACCTTTCACATGAAGGTCTGGCTGATGTGTCCATTCAAGAAAAATTTAGGATTAACCTTTTTTTTAAAGCTTTGGCAAGACCCCAATGTTGGTCAAGGAACTACTATCATAATTCTACGTCCATAAACTAACTGACACAATTGGGGTGTCCCTATATACGTACATAAAGGATTCAAAATTGGTTTAGCAGATATGACCTAGCTGACATTTGTCCATTCCCACTTTGTTGTTTGGAGCACAAGTGCCTCTGAAATGTTTCTCATCACCAGTTCCCGTTTTTTAGTTGTAGAATGTTTAGCTAAATGGCACCTTTTATTCTTTACTTTCCCAATTATGTAAATAGTTCACAAAGGGGGTGTAGCTCAGTGGTAGAGTGTGTGTGTGAGGCCCTGGGTTTGATCCCCAACAGCTCCATTCTCCCTACCCCAACCTGTTCTGCTATCTCCTACTCTGCCTGCCTTTAGGCAATCCCTGAAAACTCATGTCTTCAGGGAAGCCTATCGCACCTCACAGTGGCGTCATTAGGAGGGTGCGGCCTGCACCCGGGTGACATCATTGGAGTGATGACACCAAAATGGCTGACAGTCACCCCCTCTGAAAAGTTAGGCACTGGGTCATGGGTCGAGAGCCCAACAGTTGCGAGAGAGAGGAGGGGACCCGGCAGCATACCTTATCCCACCGGGTGAACGTCCCTTCCTCTCTCTGCCGGCGCCCATCACCCAGATGGCCAGGACAGGTAATAGCAGTAACCGCGCATGATGTCATCACACGCATACGCGAAGACGTCACACCCGTGCACGATGACGTCATGGCGCGGTATCACCCGGTACCCGCTCCGGGTGACACCCCGCCTCGGGATGCACCTGCCTCCTCAACCTAACAACTGGACCATTACATTCTTAAGGAACTCATTCCCACTCAGCTACCACCTTATGCATCACTCGCCCCTCCCTTTTAGATTGTAAGCTCATGGGCAAGGGCCTCCTAACCATCTTGTCTTGAATTGTATTGTAACTGTAATATCTTCCTTTTGTTGTAAAGTGCTGCGCAAACTGTTGGCGCTATATAAATCCTGTATAATAATAATTATAACACACATTTTCAGCAGTTCATTGACCCATTCGCTATGCAGTATTGAGGACAATCAAGTGGGGCTGTTATACTGTGAGGATGCCCATTTACAGCCATACTGCTCCCCAAAAACTATGAGAAATATGCTCATCCTTAGCCCTGTTAAATAACACAAGGGCCAGCCATGACTATTCCATCACCAAAAGGAGGGGTAAGCGGTGGTCCCTTTTCTGTGAACAGAAGGTAGTGAGCAGTACATGGCCTCAAAATATTTTTCAACAGGCTGACAAATAGAATAGAAGAATGAGTATTCACAACAACTCATGAATGTTTTTTGTCCCTCAGGGACACATTGCCCAAATATCAACAGCAATGCCAGAATTTATCACTTCACAAGTTCATACAACTATATATTGGGTCATCTGCAGGAAAAATGCTGAAAACTGAACTCTAGTGGGCTACTGCTGGTTGAAGAACATCATTGACCTTTGATAAATCAGCTACTTCTTTTATTGGTATAAGGTTAAACATTTTTCAATGAATGCATCACAATTTTATAGAAAACAAATCTCTAATGTTGAACAGGAAGACACGTACCTGTGGTCTCTGAGATGGTCCTGTCTTCGGAAAGCCTTGTGGCAAATGTCGCATGTGTAAGGTCTTTCATCTGTGTGGGTTCTCTCGTGGATTAGGAGGTTGTAGGACTTTGTGAAGTGTCTTCCACAGAATTTACACACAAATTCTTTCTTGGTTTTAGAAGGTAACCTTCCACGTGTGGGCTTCTTTTCAGGAGTCAGCTTGGTGACATCGAGGAGCGCTCCCATAGCTGAAGGAGACCCCTGCCCATCTAGCTGGTTTAGCTTACAAGGGTCCTCCTGGGTGGCTGCAACTGCTAGGTTGGCAAAGTCAAACCTAGGCTTGGTTTTGCCAGGAAAGTTTGTGGAGTCATGTTTAGGGTGGATGATGTGGGGAAACAGGGGAAAGCCTGGGATCTGGAACCTGGTGTCTATCAGGCTGGCAGACCCTGGCAATTTGGAGAAGGAAGACCTGGGCAGGTGCAGAGTTGGGTATCCCAATGTCCATTGGTGGAGATGAACAGCGTGCAGGGCGCTGAACCCATACAGGTTGGGGAGATGGTCTGCGGGCACCGGGAGCCCATTGAAAGCTTGGAGGAAGGAGTAGTTGGTAAGCTGGAGCGATGGGTGAATTGGCACTGGAGCTGGCAGCGTTTTGCTGGCCATTGTTGTCGTGGGAAGAACTTCACTGGCGAGTCTCCACAGGATGGCACCAAGATGTCTGTTCAGAAAATAAAATTCAGTTACACACTGCAAAACTGAACTATATACAGAAATCATTGTACACACACATGAAAGGAAAACTATAATGTACTTTCAATAAGCACCTATTATGAGCAAATCTTGCAGAATTTACTTAAAGGTAGAGGTCAGTTTAAACCGTGTTTTGTTATGTGACGTTCACATTTTTACATTTAGAGATTTGTAGATCAGCCGCTAGAGGAAGGGTAGATTGGTCATTATAATCCCTCTGCATACCTGCTCAGCAGCTGCTGAGATATCAGCCACATAGGGAGTGCATTGCTTTCAATTAGTCAGCCAACTCATTTACTAAAGGAGTAGAGAATATTCACTTTGCAGAGGGAATGAATAAGGTGAAGCATGTGTTCACTTCAGCCATGCATGTGCAAGAAAATATCCACATATTGTAATTTCTGCTGAGCATGATAAACTGAACAGAGCTTCACCATATTAACTAAGGAAAGTGAACATTAACATTGCAAAGTTTCATTGTAAGAAAGAGAAGTAAAGCTGGATCATAACACTGCAAAGATTGAACAAACAGAGTCTATAATAAGCATATACTGTATATAATAGATAGATAGATAGATAGATAGATAGATAGATAGATAGATAGATAGATAGATAGATAGATAGATTGCACTGTTCTTTAACGTCATCCTAGTTACACTGACCAATATCTTCCTGATAATTACAAAGAACGCTCTGATTTGATACAGGGCTGTGCTTGCCACTATCGGTGTGTAAGGACATATAAAAGTAAAATGTATAGACCCCACAATTTTGCTGAATAGGCTCAAAGGAAGAATAAGAAACTGAGGAGAAAATAAGTCAAAATAAAGGATTCCTTTTATAAAAAATATAAAGATACCATACATATAATGGACACCAATTAAACCTAATTTGACCTTCCTCTAGATTAACATAGCTCGGAATGTTTAAAACCCGCTACGTACAGTCATGTTTCACACTCACCCATCGAGGGTGGTGCTAACAGTGTGTCTTTCAAAAATGAGGAGTAGACAAAGTCTGATAGATATATAAATAAATATACATAGATATACAGTATATGTATCTTTGTACATGCTTATGCTTCAGGTACATTCATAGAGAGAGA
>NW_017306687.1:674046-674482 GCF_000935625.1 Nanorana parkeri | reverse complement strand
TATTTGTTTGAGTTGTATACACACATATATATATATATATATATAGATAGATAGAGAGAGAGAGAGAGAGAGAGAGAGAGAGAGAGAGAGAGAGAGATGTTGCAAGTTAAGAACTACCAGGGTTGCAGCGGTTGCAGCTGGGACCTGGCACTGGCGCTCTACCACTGTCCTGAAATCATTAGTCTGTATTGTTTTAGAAAAACTGTCACATGAAAAACTGTCACTAATAGTCAAAAATGTATCAGTACTTGTATCTGTGAGTACTTGGACAAGTATCAGTACTTGTACTTGAAAAAATTGTATCAGTGCGTCCCTTATATATATTTTAAATAAAACATACATTAAAACAGGGATGTACAAATCCCAAGAGTTTTTCTCTGGTCTAGTCTTGGAGCTGGAAACGTATCTGTACATGTACTTGTACGAAACTTGGTAT
>NW_017306687.1:669719-673618 GCF_000935625.1 Nanorana parkeri | reverse complement strand
AGATGTTACCTGTTATTTAGATTACCTATTCTCTATCCATCTCTATTTTACAATTACAGAGACTTGTGACAGGTGATTAAAGTAAATTATATTTCCATGTCTATTTTATTATTACGCAGACTGGAAGCAGGTGCATCACAGTAAACTATATGTAAAGGAATTTGTCAAACCACCAAAATGAAAAGAGTTTTTGCTCCTGCATCTGTACCATGTGATGTTTCTCAGATTCTCTGTGTTCACATCAATGTCATAGTGTATCACCAATACTGTCACATTTTGGATTGTTATCAGCAGTGTTCAGAGGTCCTGCTTGCAACGTTTTGCTCCAGAGTTGGAGATTTGAGTAAATGACATTGACTTTGCTCTGCTGAGTACTAGGCAATGGTAACAATCATTTACAATAATGTGTTCCTAGTTTCAGTCTGCTCTAAAATGTTCCTGACTCCAATATGACAAATATAGTTTATATGATGGACAGGTTATAAATGAATAAACACAAAGTTATGAGCATTTTCCAGAAAACCGTCAGCTGATTCTGATACCAGAAGCTGGGTAGGAGAACACTGGGAAGCCTTCAGTGCAGACTTTGCCCTCCAGTGCTCCCTGGAGCAGGCTCGCTCAGTGATTACAGTGTGCTGAATAGTAATACATAGGGATCTTACCAAAGGATGGACTGGTCTCTGGACTGCTGTAGGAGCCACTAGGCACCTCTCTGCTTCTTCTGTGACACCTAGGGTGAAGACAGAAACAACAACGTAGATTTCAATACAAAACATGCCTAGATTATCCCATGCACATGCTACAGATATGTAACAGGCTACAGTCTCTAGTATCTGTCTGAACGGGTCTACATTAAAGGGAGCAATTAACAAAATGCAAAGTATATTCCAACTTTCATTTCAGCAGAGTCAATATTATTAAGACTGAAGCAGACCTGGTGTCCCAACAACCAGAAAGGGTTCTATGTTTGCAACCACTGGTAAAAATAGATTCAGTAATAATATAATGCATGAAATCAGCTATAGTGACTTTTATAAATCAGCATCTGGGGGGGAGCAGCACTTTGGCACAGAAATCCTTTAATTACATATTTATTTAATTAATTAATTAGTACATATGATTGTACGATTTACTGCCACCATATCAGCTATACCCAGGCAGGGAGCATCACAATGATATTAGAAAATCACAGTGTCATCTTACATGTGAAATGGATATTGTATCACACATGGAATATATACACACAATTTATTTTTTAAAGTTATAGTTATTTCCATTTGGATTTAAAACATGACAGTCACTGGGTTGAAATAAAGTCATGTATCCTTTGTGAACTGAGCCCATTAAGGTTTAAATGAAGTTACATATTAAGCAAACAATTCCGAAAGCTTAAGTATCTTTATTTCAGCTATTTGAGTGTCATTTTCACATGTCATTGAACGCAAACTGAAAACAACTGTCACCTTTTTGACAAAAAGTATATTGATGCTGGTGTGTTAGCTTTGTGAATTGGTTCCAAACACAATTCTAATCAATAAAAAACAACACTTCTATACACAGGGATATTTTATCCTGGCGTATTAGCTTTATGAATTGATCCTATGACAGACAAACAGACAGACAGAAAGTGGTAGAATAACTCAGCAAATCCCCACTGGTTTCTAGAGGCTGTATCCCTGTAACTTTATATTTACTGTATTAATATTCATAAGGACTCGGGCGCCTTCAGTTCCATCTTAGTAAATAAGAATGTTTTATTAGTTAACTACACTACGGTATCTGTTTGCGAAGTCTACAATGTAGCTATTGCTTTGCACTTTGTGTGTTACATTATTAGCATCTTAATGGGGCGGTTTACTAAAAAAAAAACCTACTAACCAGTCTAGAATTATATCAAAAATGCACATAAAAAATACTACATTTCCTATAGAAGTCTACTTTTCCTGTGTTAGTTTCAAACATGCAAAATATGATTATTATGACGATGCGTCCTAAACGGATTTAATGTTTGAGCTGAACACTTGTTTGCTACATGAGACGAAACTAAATATATTATCCTATAAAGGTTAAACTTTTTTTTTATATTAGTATTTTTCTTTGAAATGTAAAATAGTATAATAATTGTAATAATTGAAATTCCTTAGTTTGAATTTATTTATTTTTATTATATATTTTTTTCTTCATTTAAACCAGATATAATAAACTGCATAATTGTAAAGTCGGAGTGCAGGATCTTCTGATTGCAATGCTTTGTATTGTATCACCTTCAGAGGAGCAGATCCTTAGCAATCTTCAACCAGCCTGAGTTATCTATACCCCTCAGCAATAAAAATAAAAAAAAGTCCAATTTCTAAACACAAGGCTTGCTTGCTGAGTAATTGAGAGCAGACCACTTGTGTATAGACACACGGCAGAAACAAACCAGCTTGTGCCAAGATAAATGTACCCTGCAAAATGGGATCATAAACTTGAAAGACTCCATCTGTCCTCTCCTCTCAGAACCCTCACAAGGCTCTCTAATAGAAATCAAACGGCCACTTGCCATTGTGTAAAGACTGTATCTGGGTGTTAGTCTTGCAGAGGAAAATGAGTCTATTCTTCATCGCAATGTTTGGCTTATGGACTTAAAAGTATCAATCACAAGCCTAATTGCAAGGGGTGTGTAATCTGCTATTGTACAAATCAGACTGATTATGAGCTCAATTCAATGTGACGGCTGTGAATGAGTCCAAAGCAGACACAGACCAGCAACCAGCACAGACACAAACACCAGCTCATGTACTTGTATATTACATTACAAGAGATCCATACAACAACAGGTCCATAGATAGATACAAACATACATAGATACATACATACTAGAGAGATACATACATACATACTAGATAGATACACACAATATAGATATGTAGATAGATAGATATGTAGATAGATAGATAGATAGATAGATAGATAGATAGATAGATAGATAGATAGATAGACACACATATATATACTGTTGGTGTGTGTGCAGTGCGTGCATATGCATACAAACATACATGCAATCGATGTATAATAAATATACACAAATTACTTTTGCAAATATCATAAAAATTACAAAGTTTCAGAATTATGAGCTCTTAATAATGTGTAAAAAATACCTATATATTTTTTTTCTATTTCTATTTTATATACTTATATGGACTTGTATTTTTGAAAACAAATAATAGGAAGTAAAATCTATATAATATCTATCTATCTTTCTATCTATCTATCTATCTATCTATCTATCTATCTATCTATCTATCTATCTTTCTATCTATCTATCTATCTATCTATCTATCTGTAATATATATATATATTTTTTCAGTCTATCTGTTGATTGAACTATGTCTGGGATCACTCTAGAATGAAGCAGACCTACATGTGTAAGAAAGAAGAAGGTGATTCCATTCTGATTATGGCACGCATTGAATTCGCTGTAGTTCATCAATATATATTATTACCAGTTACAGTCTTGTCTAATAAGCACGGGAACCATTCTGCAATCTATAAGATATTCAGATGTAAAAAATATAATTCTGCAGCTTGATTCAGGTGTGAACAGTTTTGTTCTCTTAATGCATCAACACAATGTTCTCCTTTAAATTGTTGTTTGACTTCTGCATCAAAAGAGAATCTTTCTGGACAGCAATAGTTTTGTTGTCATCCCCAGATGATGATGGTGACCTCCTGGGTATATGACCGCACAGACTCATCATCCCTTCACACGTGGAGCACTTCCTAAATGTACATCATTGCTAAAATGATGGATTGCATTGTACTATCTTGGGGTAGATAACTTGACTGCTTAATGGTACCTCCTTCAACACTGTATATATATAGATATATAGATCTATATATATATATATACATATATA
>NW_017306687.1:667681-669661 GCF_000935625.1 Nanorana parkeri | reverse complement strand
ATATCTATAGATAGATAGATAGATAGATAGATAGATAGATAGATAGATAGATAGATAGATCTATATCTCTCTCTATATATATATAGAGAGAGAGAGAGGGAGAGAGAGAGAGATAGAGATAGAGAGAGAGAAGAGAGAGAGAGAGAGAGAGAGAGAGAGAGAGAGAGAGAGAGAGAGAGAGAGATATTATACACAGCCAATCTGCCTACTTATACACGAATCCACAGTACAGTGGTAACTTTCCCCAGAATTACCCATGCACCTGTATACATGGGCTTGTAGTAGCTTCTCTTAAATTCCACCACGTATGAAGGTTTTTTACAATATTTTTTATCATATAAAATCATTTTTTATCATGCACATATATGATTGATAATACACATATACAGGTGTTTGTTCCTCAGCCTGGTCACAATAACTGACTCTGCATTCATTCCTGTACTGCTTGCTACATTTTGGAACCTCATCAGTTAGCACAAAACTCTCCCTTTTCCACTATACCATCCATGTCTAGTTCAGGCATACATCTGAAATGTAACACATGTACAAAACCTACAACATACAACATACAATGCAAAAACACGACAAATCCTGCTTTTGCAGTTGATTTAAAGAATGTTCTCTTTTGATAAGTGAATGTTCATCAAGCCGAGTGAGTAAGATGAATGTGTCCGCTTCAAACACCCAGTTATGTGCAAGCAAACCCGGATTTTTCTTTCATTTTCCCTGCAGATGATAAGTAGGCAATATAAGCACAGCTTCCCCTTATTTATTAGCTCGGGGAGCATTCCCTGCTCCTTTAGTAAATCGCTACATTGCATTTAGATTCGTGTATAAGAGGGGGGAGCGCTGCTATGTGCAAATTTTGAAGAGTCAGGGATGCTGCAAAGTCCTCAAGTTATAGAAATGCATGCAAGAAAGTTCAACAGCAGAAAAATCAATACATGGGCACTACATACAAGCCAGCGCAGCAATGCAATAGACAAGTTGTAAAGTGCATGCAGAGGAGTCAAGTGCGGAAATAAAGGCGACTTTACCTGGATCAGGTATGAAGTTCCCTAATGTCAGGGCTTGCTGGATGGTTAGAAGTGATGAAAATCACAAATGGGGGGTCCTGCAGTCGCTTTAGTAGCCAGGGTCGGGGGGGACCCAGCTGTCATGCTCTGCCCCAGCTCCCCCAGTTGTTGCTGCTGCTGCTGCTGTTGGTTGCCGGGCTCGCTGCTGCACATCCAAGCTCTCAAGTGACCCACAAAGTCATTCTCCAAGAGCTGCTGCTCTGTGACTTCCAACCAGACTTTCTACAACTCATCTGAACTTTATCTGCCAGCCGCCTCCTTATTTTAAGCAGCCAGCGCGCATGCGCAGGAGGTCAGCCCAGCCTGCCCCTTGTTCAGTCCCAGAAGTTTGTATCAGAGGAGTAGTGGAGAGCTTTCAGTCCTCTTACACGATCTGTGCCTGCAACATTCCCATACAGATGTCAGCAACCTGCTGAGTGCTGCTGGACGCTGCTGGAACTTGTAGTTCAAACACAGCAAGAGAGCCACAAGCTGGGGAAATACCAGATTTCGATTTTATCCAGTTTAAAATCAAATTTAGAAAAAAAAAACCCTGAAAACCTACTTAGGGGTAAATACAGCACTCTTGCTTCATTTTATAGGCTGACAGATATACATGAAACCTTTACATGTGCAATATTATTTCCCCAGTGCCAATCAACCATAAGTAGAGAAATGATTGCATGCTATAGGTGCACATTTCTTCACATGAGAAAACTGAAATCCTAAAATGTAATAATATAATGAAAAATACGGCGAGAGAACAAGTGTAGCTGTGTTGGTTCTGAGCAGGAACAGTCCTGGAATACAAAATGAGGGCAAACAAGGATTAGCAAAGGAAAATAGTTGTAAGGACTTCTTGTGCCCTTTATTGCATACATGAGGAAATATATATATATGTATTTGTAAGGTTCACATAAATATT
>NW_017306687.1:664389-667244 GCF_000935625.1 Nanorana parkeri | reverse complement strand
GTAGTGTCAGTATTCTGCTTTGCCTTCTAAAGTCTAGTTTTAATAATAATAATAATAATAATAATCATAGCGATACTACTACTAATAATACTATTACTAATACTATAACTACTACTACTACTAATGATAATAATGATAATAAGATTATGATGAAGAAGAATACTGATACTACTACTACTACTAATAATACTAATACTACGATGAAGAAGAATACTGACACTACTACTACTACTACTACTACTACTACTAATAATAATAATAATAATATGATGAAGAAGAATACTGATACTACCACTACTACTACTAATAATAATAATAATATGATTAAGAATAATACTGACACTACTACTACTACTACTACTACTACTAATAATAATAATAGTAATATGATGAAGAAGAATACTGCTACTACTACTATTACTACTACTACTACTACTACTACTACTACTACTACTACTACTACTACTAATAAGAATAATAAGAATAATAAGAATAATATGAAGAAGAATACTGACACTACTATATATATAATTTATGGAGAGCACTAGGCTTAAATTGCATGCACACAATTACAATTTACGTACCTTTTGTTGTTGTTTTTTTTTTTTTACTTTCTTGTATTTCATCTATAACAGTCGTTTTCTTTGTTTGTTTGGTTTTTTTTGCTGTATGAAATGTGCACTCAGTTGATGACAGCGCCTTGGTTAGCTGTCACGTCCAGCTATTGGGGAACTAAATATCCCAGCGTGCACGGACTTGTAGTTCTCCAGCAGTTGCAGGGCACAGGTTGGAGTCACATCTGTTGGTGATTTGTACAGCTCTGTACATAGACATTGAGAGAAGCCATAGACATTACATGACACATTAGATTTACTAGTTCACATCTGTAACTGATCCACCCCTCTGTACTGCACTTTGAAATATTAGTTTGATGCGAACGGGATATAATGAGGGACGAAATGTTTGTAATGATCTGCAGTCCCCACAGAGCTCTGGGATGGTCCCAAGCCACTAAGTCCACTTGAAGCAATTTGATTTCCCTCTTATTGAAGAAACCTGATCCGCAACTGTATCCTCCTGCCTGGTCCTCGGCTGTGAGCAGAAAACTTTTGTGTAATATCATTCTTAGTAGAATAGAACAGCTCCGAGGTGTCCTGTGTGGGAGAGCCTGGTGAATGAGCTGAGTTCACCTCTCCTCCTGGGTCACCCAGAGATCATCCAGGCAGAGTCCTACTCACCCTGCACCTGTGATACTCATCACTGAGCCAAGTTCACTGCTGAATCTATGTAACTAACAGATCATGTAGACTGAGCCTTGTTCACCTCTGCACCTAGGTCACCCAGAGATCATATAGACAGAGCCCCATTCACCCTGAACCTGTGATACTCATCACTGAGCCAAGTTCACTGCTGGATCTATGTAACTCACAGATCAAGTAGTAGACTAACCCATGATCAACTCTGCACCTAGGTCACCTATAGATCATATAGACAGAGCCCCATTCACCCTGCACCTGTGAAACCCATCACTGAGCCAAGTTCACTGCGACATCTATGTAACTAACAGATCATGTGAGCCATGTGCACCTAGTAAACCCAAAGATCATACAGGCTGAGTCCTATACACCCACTCATCACTGAGCCAAGTTCACTGCTGGATCTATATGCAGCTCAGAGATCAAGTAGACTGAGCCATGTTCACCTCTGCTCCTAGGTCACCCTGGGGCCAGAGATCATATAGACAGAGCCCCATTCACCCTGCACATGTGATACCCATCACCGAGCCAATTTCAGTGCTGGATCCATGTAACTAACAGATCATGTAGACTGAGCCATGTGCACCTAGGTCACCCAAGGATCAGGCAGAGTCCTATTCACCCTGCACCCGTGTGTAAGTCATCAATGACTGCTGGATCTATGTAGGCATCGCATAGACTAAGCCATGTGCACTACTGCTTCTGGGTCACCCTGAGATCATGCAGGCAGACTCTGGCAAAGTTCTATTTACCTTGCACCTATGTCACTCATCACAGTGACTGAGGTATGTTCACAACTGGACCTATGTGTATCAGAGATGACAGTGTCAAGGCCAAGTTCAATGCTGCTACTGGGTCACACAGAGATCACACAGGCAGGGCCCCATTCACCCTGCACCTAGGTCACTCATCACACCAACTGAACTACATTCACTGTCGGGTCTAAATAACTTAGGAATCGCACAGAGTAAGACATTTCACTGTTGCTAGTAGATGATCTAATGAGCACACCGACAGACCCCTATTCACCCTGCTCTTATGTTACCGATCATAGTGACTGAGCCATTTTCACCTATGCTTCTGGGTCACACAGAGATCGCACAGGTAGAGATCCCAGGGGCTGAGCCAAGTTCACCTATATGCTTCTGGGTCACACAGAGATCACACAGGTAGAGATCCCAGGGGCTGAGCCAAGTTCACCTATATGCTTCTGGGTCACACAGAGATCGCACAGGTAGAGATCCCAGGGGCTGAGCCAAGTTCACCTATATGCTTCTGGGTCACACACAGGTAGAAATCACAGGAGCTGAGCCAAGTTCACCTCTGTCACTGCAGAGCCTGGTATATCAATGTACCAATACTAAGCCCAGCTTCTGGAGAAAAACTTCACTTCTTACTACTGACCCTTTGATACATCAGTCCCCTTAAGCAGTCATGATGACTACTAAGGTGAGCACAGTTACTGAGCCACACTCACCATCTGTGGCCCTCAGAAATTGCTGAATATTGGTCACAAGGATAGAACCTTTCAGGAGCAATGTGAAATTGCCCATCTACTACATAAGGTACAACAATACACAGTCCTATATAATGAGCGAT
>NW_017306687.1:663452-664364 GCF_000935625.1 Nanorana parkeri | reverse complement strand
TTCATTGACAAATGGAATTTTTTTTTTTTGGCTTATTTCACTTTATTTCTGCCACATCCTTTCACCTCTGCAATGCAGTTCCTGGATTTAGAATTTGAATTATGGGCTTTTCAGGGTTTCAGTTTTTTCTTAATACATAAGAAAAATAAAATACTCTGTATTAAGTTCTCATGCACATGTTTTGCTTGAAGACATATACATAGTTTTCTGATTAAAAAATAAGTCTTACTGGGGGTCATGGACTAATGCAGTTGTTGTTAAATTATAGTGCTGGGGATCGTGGTGATGTATCAAGGTTAGTGATGGGCCCAACACACCTGAGTTCGGTTCGAGTTCGAACTTTAGAACATGAAAAAAGTTCGAACTCGAACTTCAAACTCAAAGCAAGTCTATGGGACCAGAACTCTGAAAATCAAATGTCCCCATTTTGAAGCCTTATATCTAAGTTATTGGCCATAAAAAGTGTATGGGGATCGTGGTGATGTATCAAGGTGAGCAGTGTCAGTGTAAAACTAATAATAATAATAATAATAATAATAATAATAAACACTTGTGAAGTGAGAGTGGCTGAGAACTAGAACAATTATTTGCAATATAAGAATATTATGGCAATGAAAGGGCACAACATCCCCCAGTGCATTGTAATAACAGCTCTGCCCCTGCATGATTGGCTGGGCGTATAGGTGAGCATGTACAAGGGGGGACGGGAGGGCTCACCCCCCAAAATCCTGAAAGTGCTATTAACACATTTTGGAATGAACCGAATTGGGTGACTGGGTACCTTGCATCAAACCTACTTTACAAGAGTCAGTTCACTCTTCCTCCCCTTCCTTCTTCCTTTCCTTTTCCTTCCTTTTTTTCTCCTTCATTCTTTCCTTCCTTTTTCCTTCCTCCTTTCTCTCCTCCCCCCCC
>NW_017306687.1:661582-663256 GCF_000935625.1 Nanorana parkeri | reverse complement strand
CTCCCCCTTTCTCCCCCCCCCCCCCCCCATTTCTTTCTTCCTTTTTTTCTCTCCTATCTTCTTTTCTTTCTTCTTTCCTCATTTCCTTCTTTGATTCCTTTATGTCTTCTTTCCTTCCTTCCTTTCTCTTTTCTTTCCTTATTTCTCTCCTTCCTTTCCTCCCACCTTCTTCCCTTCCTTCCTCATTTCCTTCCTCCCTTCCTCATTTCCTTCCCTTCTTCCTTCTTTCCTCCATGATTTCCTTACTTAATTCCTTCCTTCCTTTTCATCCTTTCTTTCTTTGACTTTCTCTCTTCGTTTCTCTGCCAAAAGCCATATGACCCCTCTCTTCTCTCCCATCCTCCACCCTCACACTCTCCACCTTCCCTGTTATTAATGTTTTATATCTGTTACCACTGTGAAAACTTCGGGCCCCCAACCATCCTCGTGTCTTCCTCCTCTATAGCTGTTGCTGTGTATTGGGAGTGTACAATGGAGCTCCAGGTGTCACCCACTGACAGGGGGACAATGGCCGTGTCACCAGTGCACCTTTCAGACACAATCTCACTCTGGCCAGGATGTATATCACACAGATGTCTGCTACACCCAGACAATGACATCCAACATTCGCAGCACATTCACCTTTATTAACTCCTTGTATCCGGCAGACATCGGGCTGTAATTGTGAATTGAGACAAGTACAAAGGTAGGGAGGCAGAACAGCAATTTTATTCAAATATTGATACAACACATTCTTTCCTACAGTGAAAAAAACCCCTGTGCAGTGCTTAATAAATATAGATCTTCATAGGAGCATGTATATCACCCTCAATACACACACACAGTACTGTGTCTGCTTTGTGTTTCATTGCTGCTGTGTAATTGCTGTGAACTGAGAAGTTGTATTGTCTCCCAATTATGAAGACAATGCGCCACCTACTGGACAAGTGAGCAGACACTCATCACATGTACTTATTGTCTCCTGACGTTCCTCTACCGGATCCCATTTCTATTTTTGGCTCCTTTCAGTTTAGGAGAGTGACACAAAATTTACTTTTATATGTAACTGTGAAGATTTTGTGCTGCAAGTCTTTCAAGACGTGAAAGATAATTGAATACACATAGAAAAGAAAAGTGGACAAAGCAAGCTCTCAGGACACAATTACATTGTATACAATGTCACACATCGCTCCTTGGCAGCTCACAATTGCTAATTTGTATATTATAATAGTTCCATAAATCTGAGCTAATCTCAGAAATGTTATGTTTCCGGACTGAGTTTGTGATTATTATTACCATTATTCTCCTTCATATGTTAAGAAGCCAATTATTGTTCTTACTGACACCGGTGAATGGAAACAAATAATCCAAGCGACGTGTGTTTGTGTTTTAGGTTTGTAGGAAGAAAAAATCTTCTGCAAAAAGGTTTTTTTTCCCACTTCTATTTACACGATAAAATTTTAATAACCAACAAAGAAACTGTGGGGCCGGATGTTTTAGAAAAAGAGGCAGAAATTGTACCAAGGCTAAAGTAATAAACATATAAAGAAGAAGTAAAGGAACAAACAAAGAATATATCATTAAAAACGCATAAAACACATAATACAAATATACAGGAAATGCAATCATTCATAAAAACGTGTGCTTGTTTATACCATTGTGTGTGTGTGTGTGTATGTGTGTGTGTGTGTATAT
>NW_017306687.1:607130-661529 GCF_000935625.1 Nanorana parkeri | reverse complement strand
TCTGTAAATACTACTATGTACTACATAGTATAAAATAAAATAATTATTTCATTTTTTATCATTATTATGATTATTAGTTTATTTTATTTTACTATTCATTTTTGTTGTTGTTTCTCACCCTTTGAAATCCGACCTGTGTATTGGATGTATTATGTTTTGTACATAAGTGTTTTAATTTTTAATATTTCCCTGATTCTTATGGGACATTCCCATGAATGTATTTCTTCTCTGGTTCAGGTCTCAGCTCCCCATTGTATATATAGCAATCCTCCATACCCGTGTAGAGCTGTGCACCCCGCAGGCTGTCCTCGGAGCTCCCCCCAGTCTGGGATGCCCCCCAGACTCAGCTCATCTACTCTCTCTTAGGACCTGGAACTCGTTTTTTTTAGTTCCTGAGCACGAAGTTTAAAAAAGTTCATCACTTCTCTAATTGTAAAGCAGGTCCAGGCAATGACTCGCTTCCTCTCAGCTCCAAACCAGGTGCAGAAGTCGGGGGATAGGCTCGGCGCCCCGCATATCACCAGGTTTGTTATACATGGAGACTGTCCTGTATGTGGAATATTCACCTTCATTATTTATATTAAACCTACAAATTATTGGCAGAGAGCTCATAGAGGAGAGCCGGGACCGCTTCGTGCGGTATGGAGAGGCTGGCAGCAGCCCAGGAATTCATCCGCCTGGATAGAAGTCCTCCGAGCTGGGGATGGGGACATCGCATCAGATTGGGAACATGTGTCGGGTGTCAGCAATCTTTACCTTACAATAGATATCGGAGGGGGGATCGACTCCTGAGCTCCTCCTCAGTGATATCTGCAGGACTGCTCAGTGTATATATTGCAATCACATGGAACTGAAAGATGTGTGCATAGGTATGTATTATCTGTAGAAATTCTTTCTTTCTTTCTTTCTTTCTTTCTTTCTTTCTTTCTTTCTTTCTTTCTTTCTTTCTTTCTTTCTTTCTTTCTTTCTTTCTTTCGTTCTCCCTTATCTATCTCATATCGGAGTTATTTCAGTTATCTATGTGATTGATGTATGAGTGAATTATCTATCCATCAATATATTTATGATCGATCTATCTATCTATCTATCTATCTATCTATCTATCTATCTATCTATCTATCTATCTATCTATGCATGTCTTTCTTTCTTTCTTTCTTTCTTTCTTTCTTTCTTTCTTTCTTTCTTTCTTTCTCCTGACTGAATTTAGGTATCCAATCAATTGTTCCTGTTAGGCAGCATTTAGTGCACTGATACCCATACAGCTGGCTCGATGCCAATTGCCTAGAAAGCTGGCTTCCCTGACAATCAGTATTATGGCAAAACAGCATGGAGTTGGCTTCTCAGGCAATCAAGAACCCAGGTGGCGGGTAATGACACACTGCCTGGCTTCCTGATTGGCCAAGAAGCCAGCTCCATGCTAGCAGAAGTAAAGGTATCGGTACTCTGTATCAGCGAGTACAAAAGATAAATATTGGTACTCGCACTAGATACCGAAAACAAGTTATCAGTGCATCCCTACTATCTATCTATCTATCTATCTATCTATCTATCTATCTATCTATCTATCTATCTATCAATCTATCATCTATCTATCTATCTATCTATCTATCTATCTATCTATCTATCTATCTATCTATCTATCTATCTATCTCTCAATCTATCTATCTATCTATCTATCTATCTATCTATCTATCTATCTATCTATCTATCTATCTCTCAATCTATCTATCTATCTATCTATCTATCTATCTATCTATCTATCTATCTATCTATCTATCTATCTATCTATCTATCTATGTCTATATTTATCCAGAATAGAATTCTCTGTGAAGAGACAGTGAAGAAAACATCACAGACCTAGACGATTCCACACGAACATGTGATGAAACTGTATAATCAGACCACACATCACAATAATTGGTAAACACAGAGATATAAGCAAATGGCATTAAATGCAAATTTGCATAAATGTTCAAGTGGCTATAAGTCTGCAACCTCTGATCATTCTGATGATTTTCACACAAAGTAACTTCTACTTGTTTTTCAGCATATTTCACATTAGAACTGCTGAGGATAGTGACCAGTTTCATTTATGAAATTACCTTTTTTAATTGTTTTAAAGTGACACTAAACTCCGGAGTAAAATCTTACAAATACATTCAGGTACCTTAACTATTAACTGAAATGTATCTTATTTGCGCATCACTCGGCTGTAGATCCTCAAATCATCTCTGAATTGGTGCTGACACTGTCCTTCCTTCTGGAGGGGGGCTACTTTTGTTCCCCATGCTCCCTGTGTGTGTTGTAAAGTAGTCACCGCTCCAAGCTCGCTCCTGTGATGGACTACAATCTCAATACAGATTAGTAAACTAAAGGTGAGATTTAGCCAAAGGTGAGAAAAAGCCAAACCTGACACATTCCACGCAATACTCCAAATATGGACTGGACAAAATTATTGGCACCTCCAAATTGCAAGAAGTAATTGCATTCCAAGTTTATGTGGAAAAGCATGGACAATCTGAAGGTTACAAGTCCATCTCCGGAGATCCTAATGTTCCTGTGTCCGCTGTGCGCCACAATTGTCAAGAAGTTTATAGCCCATGGCACTGCAGCTAATCTCCCTGCACGTGGACGAAAGAGAACAATTGATCAAATATTGCAACGAAGGATTGTTCGAATGGTGGATTGTTCAAAAGGCTGTACATACATAGGTACATAATAGATAGATAGATAGATAGAGAGAGAGAGAGAGAGAGAGGGAGAGAGAGGGAAAGAGAGGGAGAGAGAGTGAGAGAGAGGGAGAGAGAGGGAGAGAGAGAGAAATATACAGATATGTGGTAATAGTCCTGATTTTTCTTTCACTTTGCTCTGCACTATATAAATCTGGAACTGTAGAAAAAAACAGACAATATATAGAACCCGATCTGCTCTCCGGGGGAAATGTATTATACTCTAGCAGTCTATAACAGCCCAGACACACATATACAGGTCACTTTGTATTATTATATATGGTGAGTGAAAATGACATATACTTTGTAAGCCGATTGTTATAGTTTGTGCATTTCTCATTGTATTGGAGCTGGCAGACCGAGCTGGAATATTTAAAACTTGGGACAATTATGGGCAATCATAGTCAATCTGATATACTGTTTGTAGGGAACACATTCAATGAAATACTGTCACAGGGTTCCATAGCAGAGACGGTTCGGAAGGGTTAATACTGGTTTATGTTATGGTGGGATCAGCATAAAGTTATTTGGCAGAAAAACCAGTATAAATCTCTAAAGTCTCCATTATTCCGTGTCCTCCATGTACATAAAGGAACTATTAAATAACAATTCTGTATTTCAGCATGACAACAATATGGAAGCATACAATTAAACAGAAAAAGCTCAGAATGACCTTTATTTTATTTTATTTCATAAGTCACAATCCATATGTCCATAGGAGCATACTGTGAGTCCAAAGTTCTTGGCTTTCCATGGCTTTGGGTTGTGTCCTTGAGGTGAGTGCTGGAGCTCTTGTTCTATGCAGCTCTGTGGGGCAGATTGATCTGCTGCCTTACAGGATCTTCATAGTTCCTGCAGCAGGAGGATAGAGAGAGCAACAATGTGGGACATGGACCTGCGACCCAGGCGGCCCGCACGGCATCAGGGAGATGTCCTGGCCGGGCCCCGCCGTGCCCCATAGCGGCCGTCTGGGTTGCTATGGTGATTGTTACGCCACTGCATGGACCTTGATACCCTTGGTCCCTTGATACCAATGTTTCCCAAATGGACACTATTTTTCTCCCCAACCTCTCACTGGTCACTATTGTTCCTCTCGCTAAGCCAGTTTCCACTGACACAAATGCATCTTTTTCTTTTTTTGCCCCCCACTTCACCACCACTTTGCCCCCCACCCTCACCATTTTTCCTCTTGATAACCACTAATGATAGGCATGTGTTTTGCATATTTTTCCTCCCTTTACTCCAGGCATTTTTTTACCCAACCACCAACACAAGACATGCTTTCCTTTCACTGATCCCTGAGGGATTTGTTTTCTTCCCGGGGACCACTGACTCAAGGGGATCCTGCCAAACACACACATACACTGACAACATGCTCTCCTTTCCCCTCAATTGACACTGGAGCATATTTTTCTTCCCAGGGACCACTGACTCTAGGGTATCCTACCAGCCCCCCAACACACACTGACTACAGGCCTTCTTTTCCCCTCAAATGATACTGGGGCATTTTTCCTCCCACTGAGAAGCAATTTAAGGGACCCTATAATACATACTCCTCACTGCTGCACTCTGAACACTGTGTGGAATATTGTGCTGTGTAGTATGTTACATAGACCAGACCACTGCACTACACTATGATGGGTATTACATAGTTTTGACCAAAGCGCTATTTCCACAACAGTTGGAAGTGATTTAGCAATCACAGGATCATGACATCACTCTTCAGCATCTCCATCCAGACAATCTCTCCTCGGGCATGGCAGAGAACACTCCCAGCAACCTGCTCCACCTGCCTACATGCTGGCTCCTATGTCCTATAGTAACGTCCAATCTGAGAGTGATGGAAGGAGCTGGTATTCACACACCTGAAAGTGTGGAACATTGGCAGTGGTCGGGGAGCAGCAAACCAGCAGTGTTTGCTAACATGGGCTACCAGAAAGCAGAGGCGTAACTGGAAACTGGGCCCCGGTGCAAAAAACCATGAAGGGACCCCCCCCCCATCAAAAGTGTCAGCGTCTCAGCGGTAACTGGGACCAGGCCCTCTTCTTCCTTTCTGGGCCCCCCAAGTGATGAAACGCCAGGGCCTGGACGCACCTGCAACCGCTGCAACCCTGGTAGTTCCACCAGTGCCAGAAAGTTTTTTCAGTAGTCTTCAGTAATTTAGAAGTGACCCTCGAGGTGACAGAGTCACTTTAATACCACCCATGTGCTCCATCCCTTATTAGACACTTCTTTTCCTTTACTTCTTCCAGGCTGAGGTGCTAACCTGGGGCAGTCATAAACATCAGCAGCCAAGGACACATCCAAGACTTCACACAAAAATGCCTGATGTGTTATTTATATCTTTTAATAGCTATTAGCTTTAGGCGTTTTACAGTTGTACTTTTTTTCTTTTCTTTTAGATATGTGTGAATGTGGCCAGCTTTATGTAAATAACCGGCTTGTGTTATGTTTGAAAGCTGAACTTCAGAATGAAATCATTATATTAATATTTTTTTTTTCTTTGCATCATTAGTTTCTTTCTAAGTTTACTGGTAAATACATCCAACTTCCTCTTAAAAGCCCTTTATAATTCACATATTAACATTAGGGTTCTCATAATAGAACTTGAAGGTAACTGAGACCCCATGCCCTTGCTTCTGTTTGTTCTGCATATCTATGGGCAGCCAACTCAAAAAGAGCCAGGCGATTTCCTTATCAACTTTTTCCATGAGAACACCTCACTGACCCCAATGAGGTCACAGTGTACAATCTGTGTTAGATCTACCATCAACTTTGTAGTACAAGGACTTGCCTGATTTAATACAAATTGAATGGATTGTTTATGTTTGTCCTTAGATTTCATAGTTTTGGTAAATCAAAAGGAGATTGTACAACCAGATGGCATAGTGCAGGGGTAGGCAACCTCGGCACTTCAGCTGGGAAGAAACTACAGCTTGCATCAAGCTTCTGCCTCAGGGAGTCATGCCTGTGGCTGTTAGAGTTTTGCAATGCCTCATGGGACTTGTAGATTCCCCACAGCTGGAGGGCCGGAGTTGCCTATCCCTGGTATAGTCTACGGCCAGCTCTAGACTTACAACAAGCTTGAGGGCCAGTTCACACCATATGCAGTTGTGATGCAGTCCGTTTATTTGACTGCTGCAGTCAAAATACATCACAATGCTTTCCTATGGGCTTCTTGTGCTTTATTCACACCATTGCAGTATGAATAAAGCACAAGAAAGACCATAGGAAAGCATTGTGATGTATTTTGACTGCAGCAGTCAAATAAACGGACTGCATTACAACTGCATATGGTGTGAACTGGCCCTGAAGCTTAAATTTGTATGAATGCCACAATCAGTGAATTGGTGGCGCGGCTCTTTCTATGCAGCACAGATATGGTTGAGTGGGAAGGAGTTTTACAGAAGTCCAGAACATTAAAGTAGAAGTATACCGAAAACTATATGTATAGGGATCCTCCAGAGGTTGCTTGGGGGCTCCCCAGACCAGTTCCAGCATCACCAATGATTAGTAATGTAAGGGTAGATGTTTACACAAGAAGAGCGCTTCCAAAAGTACCCAATTTGCATTAGAATCACCAGGAATAATCCAAACACATGCTCACCTTATAGATTTGCTGAATAACATTGTATTTTGTAATCAGCTAGCATGCATATGATCTCATAGAGTACTAGCAGTAGGGTCAGGGAAAAATCGAAGGCGGGACCCAAGTACTCCTAAAAACGAGATGACTCGGGGATCTTTACACACACACACACACAATAGGTTGGACTTGATGGACATGTGTCTTTATTCAACCTCAAATACTATGTAACTATGTAACTATGTAACCACCCCGCAAAAACAAGTTTGATAATCATACACGGTTATAACATAGAGAGTGTTCATTTAAATTGCTGCAACACGTTCCTAAGTCACTTTAGACATATTTAAGTACAGAAATCACAACCGGTACCAGAAATTCCCAAACACATTCAAATCAATAATCATTGCATAAACACTTGTACATTAATGTAAGGGGGTGCTTTAATGTCCACCAAAGTAAGGGACATTCTTCCTACTGACCCCCAATGTAACATGGTATTCTTTTCATTGACCTCCAGTGTAAGGGAGCTCTTCTCCCACTGATTACTAATGTAAGGGGACCCTTCTCTCACTGGCCACCAGTATAACAGGGCCCTTCTCCCACTGATTTCCAATGTAAGGGGGTCCTTCTCCAACTTATTACCAATGTAAGGGGACCCTCCTCCCACTGACTGCCAATGTAAAGGGACCCTTCTCTCATTGGCCACCAGTATAACAGGGCCATTATCCCACTGATTTCCAATGTAGGGGGACCCTTCTCCCACTGACCAAAGTAGAGGTTCCTTTTTCCTGGTCATTACCAATGTAAGGGACACCCTTCTCCCACTAATCACACATGTAAGGTGGCCCTTCTCCCACTGGGCACCAGTGTAACAATGTCCTTCTCCCTCTGACCTCCAGAGTAAGGGGGTTCTTTTTCCACTGACCACCAGCGCAACTGGACCCTTTTCCCACTGATTACAAATGTAAGGGGAAGCTTCTTCCACTTACCAGAAATGTAAGATGGCACTACACTAACCACCAATGTGAGTGGGCTCTTCACCAGTGACAATCGATACAAGGAGCCTTTTACCCACTGATCACCACTGTTAGGGAGCCTTCCTACACTGACCACCAATGTAAGGGAATCCTTCTTCCACTGATCACCACTGTTAGGGAGCCTTCCTACACTGACCACCAATGTAAGGGAATCCTTCTTCCACTGATCACCACTGTTAGGGAGCCTTCCTACACTGAACACCAATGTAAGGGAATCCTTCTTCCACTGATCACCACTGTTAGGGAGCCTTCCTACACTGACCACCAATGTAAGGGAATCCTTCTTCCACTGATCACCACTGTTAGGGAGCCTTCCTACACTGATCACCAATGTAATGGAACATCGTCTATTATTGTAAAAGGACACCTCTACCACTGACCTCACTATTGAGAGGCAATTCTCTACCGACCACCAAAGTACACTACATTTTAGGTGCCTCTGTTTTTTTCCCAGCTATTATTATTATTAGTTTGATTTCATAACTATAATTTTGTCATATAGAGCGAGGACCGTGTAAAAAATTATGTACCACAGTCAGTAGATATTGTAATATATTATACTATATATTAATTTTATAGATAGATAGATATTTGCTACAAGGGTTCCTCTGTGGCAAAATGGTTGAGGAAGGCTGCTCCAGACTCTTCCCTACACTACTCTTCCTTCACCTGTCTCTGGTATGTTTAACTCTATGGGTCTGGAGAACAACTCCTTATTGTTGTCCTTTATATGGTGTATTTTACATCCTCAGTCTCTTACCCACAGATTCTCCAACCGTTTTCATGTATAAAATGTCTTGGTCCATTTACAAGCCTTGGAACAATTTCAGTTCCCCAATCAGGTGGTAGCAGCACAGTTTTTCAAAGCATTTTCTATGGTTGCTTTGTCCATCCAAGGCTGTAGGAACATTCTGAAATGTTGTTCTATATAATGTTCCATTTACCTCCTTCTACATTTTCCCCAGTTCCCTCTGCCAAAGCAATCTTACGGCTCTTTTTTGAGAAATTTCAAGTGTCTTAGTTTATTTATGTTTTACAGATATTAGCGATCTCTGATGCTGTTTGTTCAACTCTTTCCCCCCCCAAAAAACGGCGATGATAACATTGCTATTGGGTCAAATGAAGTGTAGTCCTGATAGCTGACCTTTCACTGTTGGCTTTACGTTTACTTAGAGAAGAGGTAACATGACAAGGAATTAAAAAATAATAATGAATTACAAAAACAAAATATTGTGTGAAAGCTTTTATTTATTTTTTTAAGTGTTCTTTATTGCCAAGGCACAGGCAAAGTGGACAGTCTATTAGGTTTAATGTCGGCTGCTCTCCTACTTGCCAAGAGCTTCTGTGCCTTGGATCTTGTGAGAGTAATTTCCTTCAATAAAGATGGAAAAGGTCAAAACAGTGGACACTAGAGGACTTGAGAACATACACAAACCATCCATAATCTACAGTTGTTGCCTCCTTTTCATAGAAGTGTGACCTCAGAAGCTCTCAACAGCAGCTCTCAACAGATGTATCATATGAGACTTAGCAAACATGCCACCTTGAATGAAGGAATGCAAAAGAGAAAAGGCTATGGAGAACCCTAAATCAAATTGGTGCTTTGCGCATTTAGGTGATGACAGAAAACATGTTGATAGGAGCAGGGCCGTCTTTAATATTGATTGGACCCGGGGCAAACATTTTCTTGGGCCCCCCACCACGCCCCCCATGCAATATTGCCGCTATATGCTGATAGAGCAGCGCTGCAGCTGGGATGGATCCAAAAAATATTGTCCAGATCCACCCCACGGCCTGATTGACAGCTGACTCTACCTCTCTAGAGGTTGTGTCCTCCCCATCCATCCCTCCAGTCAGCGTTGGAGGATCAGAGAGGGGAGGGGGGTTATTCCTGCGAGGAGCCGTGACTGACAGTCACCGCTCTCTGCAGAGAGAGTGAGTGCAGAAAATGAGTGATCAGCGGTAAGTGATTGCTCAGTTCTCAATCGAGAGAGCCAACCTGTGGCAACTTCAGTAACTAGGGGGAAGTGCGCATTTCACTCTCCCCATAATTCTACTTTCATGGTAAATGTGGATAATTCGCCAACTAACACTTCCACTGCATAGAATGACAACAATAATAATAATGACACCTGAGCATGTCCCCTGGTGTCATTATTATTATTATGTCCCCTGGTGTCATTATTATTATTATGTCCTCCTGGTGTCATTACTATTATTATTATGTCCTCTGGTGTCATTATTATTATTATGTCTGTGATTGCTCAGTTCTCAATCGAGAGAGCCAACCTGTGGCAACTTCAGTAACTAGGGGGAAGTGCGCATTTCACTCTCCCCATAATTCTACTTTCATGGTAAATGTGTGGATAATTTGTCACCTACCACTTCCACTGCATAGAATGACAACAATAATAATAATGACACCTGAGCATGTCCCCTGGTGTCATTATTATTATTATGTCCCCTGGTGTCATTATTATTATTATGTCCCCTGGTGTCATTATTATTATTATTATTGTTATTATGTCCCCTGGTGTCATTATTATTATTATGTCCTCCTGGTGTCATTACTATTATTATTATGTCCTCTGGTGTCATTATTATTATTATGTCCCCTGGTGTCATTATTATTATTATGTCCCCCTGGTGTCATTATTATTATTATTATTATGTCCTCCTGGTGTCATTACTATTATTATTATGTCCCCCTGGTGTCATTATTATTATTATGTCCTCTGGAGTCATTATTATGTCCCTCCCCCATGTCATTATTATTATGACCCCCCTGTGTCATTACTATGTCCCCTGGTATAATTATTATTATTATGTCCACTGTAGTCATTATTTTTATTATTATGTCCCCTGGTGTAATTAATATCATTATTATGCCCCCCGTGTCATTATTATATTTCCCCCCTGTGCCATTATTATGTCCCCTGGTCTGCAGAGGAGGATGAGACTGCAGCCATGGAGGGAGGAGGGCAGGACCATGAAGCAGTGTGTGCAAAATCGATCTTCCTCCTCTGCTGAGTGGGAGGTGACATCCCGGGCTGCAGAGATCTTTGCTGCACATAGGGACATGAGGCTGCTGCCATCTAGCGTCAGAAAGCGGTAGTGCAGACTAGGCGGCTGGTCCAGAAACGTTTCACTAGCGCTAGTTTATGGGATACAGGGCCCCACAACAATGACTGGGCCCCTGGCAAGTGCCCCTTTTGCCCCGCCTTAAAGACGGCCCTGGATAGGAGAATAGAGCAGAGTGAGCAGAGGGGTGAGCCTATCAGTCTGTTGCTGCCTCGTTTATTGTCCAGGCTGGGAGAAGGTAGGTAACTTGGTTCCTTTGCTCAACTGCAGCAGAGCAAGTCAGCTCACCAGGCGGTTTGCTCTGCTGTCTGGTAGGGCTTTGTAAACTTTAGGACTGTATGGACAGAGTTACAACACACATTTTTCCTCTACACCTCCCTTTTTGGACACGTTCCCGTAGCCAGTTCTCTATCCACGTACACACCACCTGATGCTTTCTTTTGTGTTTTTGTTACATTTTCAAAATAGGCAAGGGCTACCAAAAGGGCACATGATCCCTGGACTGGGGTTATTTGTGAGGGGCACATGTCTTTTGGGTCCTACTCTTTTAGTATCTAACTCTTGCAATGTAAATATTGATCTTTATATTTTGAGTTGGTAAATTTTGGTTAAAAAGACATGCATACAAAAACGGTTTGTTTATCTCCTCCACCCCACTGTATAATTATATTTCCTCCACTACCTTGCCACTCTGTTCATTTCTATAAATGCCCCTACTACTGAGTATGAAGGAGCATGAGACTTTCCTCTACTCACTTACCACTACATTATTTTCCATAAATGCCCCTACTTCTGAGTATGAAGGAACATGAAGCTTTCCTCCACTCACTTGCCACTTCATTCATTTCTGTAAATGCCCCTACTTCTGAGTATGAAGGAGCATGAGACTTTCCTCTACTCACTTGCCACTCCATTAATTTCTGTAAATGCTCTGCACTTCTGAGTGTGAAGGAACATGAGGCTTTCCTCCACTCACTTGCCACTCCATTAATTTCTGTAAATATCCCATACTTCTGAGTATGAAGGAAGATGAGGCTTTCCTTCACTCACTTGCCACTCCATTATTTTCCATAAATGCCCCTACTTCTGATTATGAAGGAACATGAGGCTTTCCTCCACTCACTTGCCACTTCATTCATTTCTGTAAATGCTCCATACTTCTGAGTATGAAGGAGCATGATACTTTGCTCCACTCACTTGCCACTCCATTAATTTCTGTAAATATCCCATACTTCTGAGTATGAAGGAGCATGAGACTTTCCCCCATTCACTTGCCACTCCATTCATTTCTGGAAATGCCCCGTACTGCTGAGTATGTAGGAGCATGAGGCTTTCCTCCACTCACCACTCCATTCATTTCTATAAATGTTCCATACTGCTGAGTACGAAGGACCAGGAGACTTTCACCCCACTCACTTGCCACTCAATTCTTTTCTATAAATTTTCCGTACGGCTGAGTATGAAGGAGAAGGAGCCTTTCCGCCACTCACTCGCCACTCCATTCTTTTCTATATATGCTCTGTACTGATGAGTATTAAGGAGACTTTCCCTTCACTCCCTCGCCACTCCATTCATTTCTATAAATGTTCCGTACTACTGAGTATGAAGGAGCATGAGACTCAATCCGTGTGACATGCTGAGCCAATAAGAACTGTCACATGGTTTGTCCAAAGCACTGTTTATGCTGCAGTTCCAGTGGCTCCTGGTGACTGAACAGAGCAGCAAAGGAGTAAAAGTAAAATATGCTTCTTGGGAGAGCCATACTAAAGCCCATCTCCATGTTCGTGGGTCATCTACAATAGTGTTCATTTGAAGGACACCTAGCCTAATAGAAATAGATAAGTTGCCATTGCTGCCCATTCCTTCTGGCTTCACTACTTTCTGAGTAATTGACCTGTGTCAGGTCAGTCATTGTTCCGTGTATGTGACAGATGTTGTACTACACCCAAACCAACAGAGAACAGTTTGCTGTATAATCAGATTCATAAATATATTGCAATCTCCCAAACAAACATTATTGCATATTAAAAATAAGTACATATTTATTAGATCACAGAGAGTGATTTTGTTTTACTATAAAATAATTAAAGGTATGTTTAGTTATTTTATTTAGCTTTTGAGCAATATTTTCTTACATTTTCATAAATTGGTTATCTAGGTTAGTGGTTATATACATGCAAACAACTATTTTTTCTTCACTAACATTCTGAATCTAACCTTTTTCTGGTGTTGTTTTAATAGACATTATTCACATGGCTGATTTGTATTCATTTGGTTGATGTATGAAGGACAATCCCAAGGTTTTCAAAATTTGACCCTAACACATATCCTTGGTTTGTAGAACAAACCAATTGATCCATAAAATCACTCCATAAAAGCATTTAGTTAATAGTATGTATTAAAGAACCCATTGACTTTTTGAACCGTATTTAAATTGTCAGGAGCATAAAAATGCATTCAAATTTGGAAGCCAAATTACTTTCCCATCACTGTATAGGTTAAATGTGTTTGTTTCCATATTTGCAGGTAGTTTTTCTTTACCTTTGGGCAGAGTGTCAAAGGGTTAGTACCTTTTTTTTTTGGTTATTACTGTAGTGTCTCCACTTGGGGTGTCACAATGGGTGTTGCCATGAGTGGAGGTTCTTGACACTCCACACTTCTCCACACTATTTATTTTTACATTCCTATTTTTACATTGGACATATATACCTTTATTTTCCCTTTACACAAATAGAAAAACCAGTTTAAACAATTTCAAAAAGGAGTTTTAGCCCCTCCACAATCTATGGCACACACACAACATTTTGGTTGGAGTTCTACATTGGTGGCTTAGTTGGTATCCTTCTACATATTCCTAATACCTAGTGATCACTTATCTGTCTATTGTTCGGATGATCCCCCTTGTAATGCACAAAAACAACATTATTTAAAAAAAGATTTAAAAATAAAACATCTAATACACCTGATAACTTGTGATGACTGGGCTATAAATATTTGTGCTGAACCCTCATTGGTTAGGCATTTTGCCCAAGGCAGTGGGAAGCCTTGGCTTCGTCAGCCATTAAAAAATAGATTACTCAAAGAATTCTAGTGGTGGAGCTGAAATATTCCCCTTCCTAAAAGAAAATACTACTCCAGGTTCCTCCTTCCCACGTCTGAAGGCCTGAGTTTGTGATCTTTGCTAAATGAAATGATCAGTCAATCTGCATTCGGATCCTGTCCTTCATGGTCCTTCACCAGATGTCACATGGACAAGTACCCAGGCTTTTAGACATGTGGCCAGCATTTAAGATGGCCTAAACATGGTTGATTTGGGATCGCTAGCAGCCATGCAATATCCGGAGTAAGTGAGGGAAATTTGAGATGAAACAATGCTTGGTAATATTAGGGCACACTTTGACATCCTTGGGCTGGACACCCAAAGTCCTGCTACCACTGTACAGATGCCCTCTAACAGGCTATGTGGAAGCTGTTATTGGCATGTTTCTCTATGAGGAAACCCTAGGGCCCCAGATAGCAAGGATAACTTGCCACAAACTTGTGGTAGGGTTAAATTGTAATTCTTGTTACCTTGCTGCACATATTCCTGGCAAGTTGTAGACTTGCAGAACACTCGCAGCACAAGTTCTAGGTGACACTTTTTACATTTGTAGCAAATTTGCTTGGCAAGTCTACAGCAAGAGTCCTGCAGGTCTTAGCAAGAGCTCTGCACGCTCGCTGGTCTGGAGACTTGCAATGCAGACCTGCTGTAATTGTGCAACAAAATTGTGAAGCTTGGCAAGTCTGCAATACTTTAGCAAGTCATTTTCACACTTGCTATCTGGGGCATAGCTAGAACATACTGGCAGGAGGTAACCTTGGAATCCCAGAGGAATCCCAGAGGAAGAGGTGGTAACCGCATGATCAGCCTGCTTCTCCCATGACCCTGACAATATCAAAGGGTGTGAAAATAATGATGATATATGTACTTTTGTATATGGGGTGCTAGAAAACACAAAATCTTAAAGGATTTGTTTCTACACGAAAAGCACCCTGAAATCAGCTTGGGTAAGCACAAAACTGAAATTCAGCCCTGAGATCAACCCTGTTAGATCTCCTCTCAGCAGTCCTTTCCTTGATGTGATCTCTATATACAATATTTCTCTGGAATGTTATCGTTTTCACATCTTTTATGGCACCCCAGGTAGTCTCTACACCTGCTAAATATTAACTTTAAATCAATATGCAGAACTAAAATGTGTTCTAATCAAAACCAGCCACTTAAAAAGAGTTCATTGTGAATTTCACACAAGATGGTATGAATAAAATAGCCCTCGATTTTATGACTACGTGATCAGTGTGGAGAATTAATTTGAAACATGAGATGGCCGTTATCAGGGCATTGGCTTTGATCACCTTGTGCGATCGCATTTCTATGTGTTATAGCAATGGCAAAACTCACTGTGTCCCAATACTTTTGGCAATATAGTATGGTGTTCCTTAGAATACCATAGAATAGCACACTAAGTAACAACAATAGAATGTTATCAACAAAGAAAAGTCCCCCCAAAATGTATGTTTTAATGTTATAACGCAGGTGAGTCATCTTTAATAGCTGAAATCTAGACACATATAAAATACACCATTTAGTCCAGTTCTGTATTCATTAAATATCATTTTTTTTTTTTTTAAATGCAGGCAGTGTCTTGTATTAAAAGCGAATATACTGCAGAGACAAAGCAATAATGTTTCCACTTTATAGATCGCTGTTTGGGCCTCATCTTGAGTATGCGGTCCAGTTTTGGTCACCAGCTCACAGAAAGCATGTCCTTGAGCTGGAGAGAGTCCAGAGAAGGGCAACAGAACTAATTAAGGGGATGGAGGACCAAAGCTATGAGACAAGGTTACTAAATTTAAACTTGTGCATGCTGGAGGTGAGGTGTTTAACCACTTGCTGACCGGGGTGTTCACACCCCCTTCCTGTCCCGGCCATTTTTCAGGATTCAGCGCTGCGTTAATTTGACTGACATTTATTCCGTCATGCAACGCTGTACTGAAATGATTTTTATACCATTTTTTGGGGACAGATAGAGCTTTCTTTTGGTGGTATTTAATCACCACTGGGGTTTTTATTTTTTACTATATAACAAAAAAGTACAGAATATTTTTTAAGAAAAATGGTTTCCCTTTGTTATTTTAGGAAACATTTATTTTTACCCAATTTTTTGGTAAATTATAAAAGGTGGGATCACGTCGGGTAAATAGACACCAAACATGTCAAGCCTTAAATTGCGCGCGCGCAAAATCGCAAAAATACACCATAACCAAAATTGGTCATAGGTGACGCTTTAAAAGCTTTTACCGCTCATCAGTTTAGTGTTATCAATGATTGATGGCCCTAAAATTATTGCTCTCATGGCGACGTTTGTGGCATAATTGGAGCAATCATCGTTTTTGCGTCTAGGCGCATCTAACGCATTTTTGCACATCTATGTGGGGGTGGGGGACTTTAAAAAAAAATTGTGGGTTTTTTTTGTTTTGTGTGTGTACATTTTTATTTATTTTGTGAGAATTTTTTTTTTAAACTTTTTTTTACACTTAACTTACACTTATTGTTATCACATAGGGTGCTAAGGAGTACCCTATGTAATAACAAATTACAGTTACAGGTCCCCTTTATGGAGACATCAAGGGTCTCTAAGACCCCTAATGTCACCTAGGGACCCCCAGAGAAGCTGATGAAGCACAGATCTGCTCTCGACACAGGAATGCGGAAGTCATGTAATATACATCACTTCCTGCATTCAGAGACCGGGAGTAGAGCGGAGGGAGATCAGGTACTGATCTCCCTCCATTCTCAGTGCACAGAGCCACATCGCCCGGGATGGATGGACGCCCGGGATCACGGCGCCGGGGACAGCGACCAGAGGTAAGGAGGGGGGGTCCTTCACTGCCATCATACAAGCGATCGGGCGTCTCCACAGACGCCGGATCGCTTGTATGTAAACGGCCATCGCTGGCCGTTTAAAATCCAGGTGCTTTCCCGCTCATGCACGCCAGGGGGCGCGCGCGAGTGGGCACGAAGGACGTCTAAAGACGCCCACCCGCATCCAGGAGACTCCCGTCTGGCCGTCTTTCAACGATCGGCGGACGGGAGGTGGTTAAAGAGGGGACATGATTTTGATATACAAGATGTTCAATGGTGATGGTAACATCAGCTATAATCTTTTTACTGTAAACTCCGTGACAAGGACTAGAGGCCACCACCTAAAATTGGTGGAGAAAAGATTTAGCCGTTAGGGGCGTAGGGGCTTCTTTTCAGTCAGAGCGGTTACATTTTGGAACTCTCTGCCACAAGCAGTGGTATCAGCTGAGAGTATTGAATCATTCAAAAATCAATTAGATACCTTCCTCAGAGACCATAATATACAGGGGTACAGGTACTCTTAAAACCTAGACCACACTGGGACTCATATACACACATGCATTCACAACACCCACACAGACACACAAAGTTTGATCTTGATGGACCTGTGTCTTTATTCAACCTCAAATACTATGTAGCTATGAAAGTAACTGAATTTGACTTGATATCAGCCTTGTGCCGTCCCTGTTCAGCAGACACATAGTAGAAGAGGAAGAAGAATCACAAGAAGCCAATGAGTGCATGTGGTGACAAGGAGCAGGCTGATGGGAGAAAAAAGCCAAGTGACAGAGAGGTGGGCTCATTGCCGTACTGAGTTTCTTTTTTTGTCCATTTACAGGCTAGGGGAGGGTCAATGACAGCCCGGGCTCGGGGAACGTGGGTTGAATGATGCAGGTCTCCATTTATCTTGGAAGACTTAGGACATCTGGTGGTGGAAACAAAGTATTGTGAGGGACAGCTTCCTATTGTAGGTAAGTAATAAAGCAAAAGCTGTTTTTATTTTAACATTTAAAGACCTATTCATATAATTTTTTTTTACTGGGATTTTGATTTAAAGCGAGCTTGTCTTAGTAGTAAGCTATGAAAGCTAAGGTCAGGAATTAAAAGCGGGAGCAGAGGTGGCTGCCTATACCCCTTCCCACTATTACTATTGCTATCAATGAACAGAGAAATTACTTTTCTTGGACAATATTTACTTCAAATTCAATTTTGGTATGGTACAACTGAAGACAATGACATCACAATGACACGGTGCTTTGGACCATGTACCATGCCAACATAATATATTAGACAGAAGCCAGGTCCAGTGAGGTGGGTGGGGGAGGATTATGGGATGTGGATGTGAACCTTGACTAGCTAAATGAACTGCCAGTGGATACTTAAAAGGTTCAACTGGCTAAACTGATACATTGCTGAATTGGTAGCAGATCAAATCCTGGGCAAATTAAATCTTAACCCTTGCAGTTGGGCTTCCCCTGCACTGCGAGGGTTAAGTTCTCATTTTGTCTAGGGAGCTAAAATAACAAAGTTATACTCACAGGAACTGCGATCCCGGCTGGCTCCTACAATGCTCCTTCCAGCTTGTCTTCTCCTGCACTCCAGCGATGGAATGTGTCCCTCTGCGTCCTCACGTCCTATACATTGTGTAGAACGTGATGACTCACAGAACCTTAGACCACTGGAGCAGAGTGGGAGCAAGGCTGAAGTGACTGGTCTAAGAACGAGCAGGGATCCTGGGTTCGGGTGAGTATAAGTTTTTTATTTTATCTCCCTAGACAAAATGAGCACTTAAAGCGGACCTTTATACTCAAAAATCATATTCTACCAATGCATACCTCTCTGTATGGTGATTAATAATAACATAGACATGTCAGCTGTAAAATGCTGTGATTGTGAAATAATTACACTTGCGGAGCATTCACTTCCTGCTTTCTAAGTGCAAAATGACTTCAGTTTGGCATAGCAATACACACTGGGATTGGCTTGTCATCAGCAGAGCATTGCTGGGAAATCTCATCTGTAATCTCAAGACATCTCAGGGAAAGGCGTTTTCCTCCCCTGAGATGATGTGCATGGTCACATGTCCTAGTCACATGTCCTAGTCCCATGTCCTAGAAATCCAGGAAGTAATAGGAGATCTAGTAACCTGCCCTTAGTAAACATGACCACTGTCAGAAGACTGGGGAGGAAAAGAGAAATAAGGTATGCAAAGAATAAAAAGCCGGCAATTATCTAGAAGTATGTGTGTGTAGATTGCCATGACTAAACATTTCTAAAGGGGTGTGTGTTGTTATTTTAAAGATCTGGGTAAAGGTCCGCTTTAATGTATTGATTTTTTTCCCATGTCACCCCTTGAAAGTATTCATTAATAAGTAGTAGTAATATATGCACCGATACAGAGTATTTGGGTGAGTACTTATACTTGCCCAAATGCTCCCATACCTTCCCCGTGTCTTTGTTGTCATATTAAAGATATGGGTAAAGGTCCGCTTTAAGCCTTGGAGTAAGAGGGTAGCCCCTCTGCAAGGGTTAAGATTTGATTTCTGCTTTAAAAGTTCTGCTTTATAAAAGGTTCTTGTTAGCAGTCACTGTAGAATTTAACCTTTAACATTTTGCTATTCTCATGGATCTTTTGCGCCAAAAAAATGTTGTATATATATACAGTGGTAGCTCGGTTCACGAACGCTTCTATTCGAGAACAGGAAGCTTGAGAAAATGTTGCTTCCATTTGCGTACTCTGAATCGGGTGACTAACACAATCAGCCATCTTCCCTGCTCTGATACTGGTCATGCCTTCCTCTAGTCGCCTCTAAATGAAGCTTTTGCTATCTTAAAAGGACTGGTGTGCTGGTGACATTTCTACAATTTTCCTCTAGTCGAGATCGCGGTCTGATCACAGTTTGATTCGGTTCACAACCAGAATCGTGGAATGAATTAAGTTCATGAACCGAGGTACCACTGTATATATCTATCTATATATATCTATCTATATATATAGATAGATATATACAGTATATATACAGTATATATATATATATATATATACATACAGGGCTTGAAAATTTTTAGGGTGTCTCACTAGTCAGTCAAAAATTTCACCAGTCAGCATGACCGGACTATCGGCCTTGCAATTTACGTTAACATTTGGGGACAGATAGAGCTTTTGGAGGTATATAATCACCTCGGGGTTATTTTTTTTTACTATATAATGAAAAAAGTAAAAGAAAAAAAAAAGTTTCCCTACACTATGTTATAAAACATTTATTATTGCCAATATTTTTGGTAAAACATAAAAGTCGGGGTCACGTCGGGTAAATAGACATCAAACATGTCAAGCCTTAAAATTGCGTGCGCCTGCAAAAATCGCAAAAAACGCCCATAGGCGACGCTTAAAACGCTTTTATTGCTCATCAGTTTAGTGTTATCGGTGATTGAAGGCTCTAAAATTATTACTCTCCGACGTTTGTGGCGATATGTAACATGTGCGGCACAATAGGCGCGATTGCCGTTTTCGCGCGTAGGTGCACCCGACGCATATATGCGTGTGTATGTGGGGGGGCGGGGACTTAAAATTATTTTTTTATTTTTTATGATTCTTTCATTTTTGTATTACTTTTTTTTTTTTTTACAAACAACTTTATTGCTATTACATGGGGAGCTAAGAAGCACCTTATGTGATAGCCAATTTACATGACAGGTCCTCTTTATGGAGACATCAGGGGTCTCCAAGACCCCTAATGTCACCTAGGGACCCCCAGAGAAGCTAATGAAGAAGAGATCTGCTCCATCAGCTTCTGTAGCTGGAGAGTGACACTGAATGCAGGAAGTGATGTATTATACAACACTTCCTGCATTCGGGGACTGAGAGGAGATCAAAGGGAGTTTGTATACTGAACTCCCTTTGATCTCCTGTCACAGAGCCGTGCCGCTCCCGGCCGCATATATATTTTTTTTTTTGGTGTCTATTTACTCGACGTGACCCCGACTTTTATGTTTTACTAAAAATATGGGTAAGAATAAATGTTTTATAACATAACGTAGGGAAACTTTTTTTTTTTTTTAACATTTAATGTTACTTTTTTCATTATATAGAAAAAAATTAAAAATAACACCCCCCCCCAGTGGTGATTATATACCTCCAAAATAAAGCTCTATCTGGCCCCATAACATTTTAACATAAATTGCAAGGCCATAGTCTCTAGACTAGAGAAAAATTCAAAAGTTAGGAGGCAGCTGTCATTTGTAAGGAGCACACGGAGCGCCTGGGATTTGTACATCTCTGTTTTAATGTATGATTTTGTTTATATAAATATAAATAAAGGGATGCACAGATACCAGTTTTGCGAGTACGAGTACTGGTACTTGCCGAGTACTTACAAGTACGAGTACTGATACATTTTTGTTTATTGTCATGTGACAGTTTTTCTAAAACAATACAGACTAATGATTTCAGGACAGTGGTGGAACGCCAGAGCCCGGTCCCAGCTGCAACCACTGCAACTCTGGTAGTTCTCATGAAAATGCCAAGTATCAGCACTGGTACTCGAAAAGTATCTGTGCATCCCTAATAATAATATCCGATTGCCTTTTGGGATCAGGAGGGAATTTTTTCCCCCTGTTGGAGCAGATTGAACCATGCTTTTCAGGGTTTTTTCTTTGCCTTCCTTTGGGTCAACTGTGGTTAACATTGAGCATCGCGTTCTGTTTTGGGTTTTTCTTCACTTTTTTTCTTCTTTTTTTTCTCTTCTTTTTATAGGTTGAACTCGATGGGCTTGTGTCTTTTTTCAACCAAATAACTATGTAACTATGTATATATATTTTTTTCAAACTTTCTATAACTCATAGGCCGTCAATAAAAGAAACAATAATCACAGTCACACATCACACTCTTTCTACTAAATTATATTTGAGCATTTGTTTAACTTTCCGTGAAAAGAATATGATTTAAAAAAAAAAGTTCCATAATGGTACAAAGACAAACTAAGATTAGAAAGAACAGTTTTTTTCAGGGATCGTAGTAAACAAAATGTGGATGAGAATTACTTTATAGTGCGACCTTCAAGCCAGATGTTATTTTGTTAACTACTGCCAGCTGCTGCGTGGACACATCTCTGCACTCCAGGAAGCTGCGAGCTACCACGCTTATGTCCCTCGGAATCAGATCACGCTAAGTACGTGTTCCCTGCAGGAGCTCACCGCTGTGTCCATATCAGGCCTGCACTGGCAGCTATGACCTATATCAAAAAGCACCATATACATTTGTAACATTTAAGGCAATCGCTACTTAAGAAGGAATATCATTATATTGTATCAATACTTTATTTAAAGTGATATTAAAGTCAAAATGTTGAATCAATAAATCACTTACAATGGATGCTGCTCCTTGATGTTTAAAAGTTTTCATAAAAAGAAAAAAAAAAAAAAGTTTTAGCTTCCTGCAGAATCAGCTGGTCCCCTGAACACTGGTCCTGATATCCTGTTTTAGGGTGGCCCCTTTCCCTTGCAGGGTCCTATGGCGTCATCCTTGTGTGTGATAGTAAGCTTTATGCGTTCGGCTCGGCTGAGCCGCTCGGCCATGATCGGGAGCTGTACGGGCTATTGTGAATAGCCCTACAGCACCCCTTCGGTTCTACTGAACCGAAGGGGTCCTGGGGCTGAAGCTAGCCGAAGGATCGGCCGAAGCTACGGCCAGATCCTTTGGCAGCTTCGTGAATAGACCCCTATGTGTGTGTCCACAAACACATAAACACAGCAAGGTAAGACACTTGTGGAGCCAAAGGAAATCTCACCGCTCCAATTCCTTAGCCGCCATCAGGACCTCTATGTATAAATCCTACGGGTGAAACATGGGAGAGGTTGTAGCTGGTTGGGGTTGTGCAGTGCTGGTATTTGTTGCTTTATGCACTTTTATTCACTATTATACTGGATTTGCTGTGAATTTCAATAAAGTATATCCTGCTTTCCAGCTCTCTCATCAACTCCTCCCATGCTCGCCTCCAGGACTTCACTAGAGTCTCTCCCATCCTGTGGAACTCTTTACCCCAACCTGTCCAACTATCTCCCACTCTGACTGCCTTTAGGCGATCCCTTAAGACTCATCTCTTTAGGGAAGCCTATCCTGCCTCAAACTAACCACTCAACCATCACATTCTCATACAATTCATCCCCACACAGCTACCTCCTCATGTATCACTTGCCCCTCCCTGTTAGATTGTAAGCCCTCACAGGCAGGGTCTTCCTTACCATCTTGTCTTGAATTGTATTGTAATGTCTTCGTTATATTGTAAAGTGCTGCGTAAATTGTTGGCGCAATATAAATCCTGTATAATAATAATATTAATAAAGTCTGAAGCATTGGAATTCTTTGGATAGTATGATCTGTTCGTATACTACTACAAGGTAAGACACTTTCCTGCTTTTTGCTCCTCCCTTTCCCCTCCTCCATTATCCAAGCCTACTGGATGGACAGCTGCTGGAGACTGCTCTGTTCCTTATGATCTTGTACTGGAAAGGAAGTTCAGGGAAGCCGAGCTGAGATAGTTGCTGCTGTTGGAAACATGATGACTGTAAGTGCTAGGGCAAAAATAAAAGAAATACTTTGCTGGGCAATGTATATTTTTTTGATCTGGGTTCCTTATTGAAAAAAAAGTTTCAGAGTTTAATATTACTTAAATGTTTATTAGTGGTTATGAATGGGTCATTTTTTGGGTGAAATCCTCAAAGCCTACAACTGCAGTAGGAATGAGAAGAGTAATTGCTGATTTTGCCTGTGGCAAAAATGTTTCTCAGCACAAACTCTCATACATTTAGCTGCAAAATGTGCTTGTTTTATTGAAGGGGGAGGTACATCTAGAGCCAGGGCTGGATGAAGAAGCAGCATCCATTGTATATCATGTAAGTGATGTAATGATGATTTGAAATAGCTTAAAAACATTGAATATTAATATCACTTTAATGTTTCCTGCTTTTATGGATGCTACAGTCAGTATTTATTGTATATTCATATTATGAAGGATTTTCTAAATTAGTAATGTTTCATGAAAGAAACAGATTAGGATTTAGTATAATATAGGAACCTTGTGGTTTGGGAACATGCATAACTACAGGCAGTCCCCGAGTTACAAACATCCAACTTACATACGACCCCTACTTACAAACACAGGCTATTACTGTACAGCAGGGGGTCCCAGGCTGCAGCCAAAGTGTACCGCGTGTAGGATAGGCGCAGTACGGCCAATGACCACTAGATGCCCCCATGGGGCCCTGGAGATAGATGTGGCTCTGGCCTGGGGAGACTCTGTGTCCCAGGAGAGCTGATTTATAGGGGGCGCCCGAGAGGGGGGGAGAAAGGAGAGAGTACAGGAGAGCTGATTCTAAAACATAGGCTGGTGCATGGGAAGGACAGGACTAGGACTATGTAGAGCTATAGAGATTCCCCAGTTTCCCCTGGAGGGGGAAACCACCAAGCTAGGACTGACAAGGATGGGATTCCGGAGAATAGTGAGGAGCTGTGAGACTGACAATATTTGCCAGTGGGCCTCTGGCCGAAGTAAGTTGTGGACTCTGGGCTGCACCTGGGCTGTTCTTCTTCTCTCTCTAATCTGTATCACCATGCAACTATCAAGAGATGTGCCGTCATCCCCCTAGGGGGTGGCTGAAACGTATGCTTATTGTCATGTTCATCCTTTTCAAGTAAAACCAAGAAAAGACTATCTGTGTGGACTGGTTCTTCTCCCTCCAACCTCTGAGACGGTGGAGGTTCCGCAACAGTGTGATGTTAGACTGTATCGTGGCTGTAACCATCCTGAGGAGGGTAGGTGTGCAAAGGGGCTATGCCCGACATAGGGTGCCTTTCATGGTGGCCTTTCTCCCTAAGCACCGAATACCGCAGAGGCGGTGGAAGCCATGAGGCCCTGTGTGCGCAGTACTACACATGAGGGAGTAGTTTGCACGAGGCCAGAGCCGAGGCCCCTGGCCGTGGGGTGCCTAGTGTCGTGTTGCATACACGTGGTTACACAGAGCCAACCCAAAGGGAACTCACACGCAACACCCCGAGAGTGAACCTCGCCTACACACGCAGCATTTCAGTCGTTGTAATGCTACCGCGATTGTGCCAACGAGGAGTGCCGGCCTTTTTGGGTCTGGTTCATAGTACTGATCGTACATTACAGGAAGTTGGCTCTTGTTAGACGTGCAGATGAGTGGTGTCCGCCTCTTCTTCCGGGTCACTGTGAGGTTTTTACTGCTGTCTGTATCCTCATTAGAAAGATTTAATCTCACTTCCTGTCCTTGAGACAACAGGAAGTGAGAGGAAATCTACCCCAAGGAAGGGAAATTCACTCCTGTAAGAGTGATCATGGGAAAAAGGTAAAGCTGAAGCTTTATCACCAATCCTTGTTTCCACGACAACCCAAAATGTTCAAAATCCAATTGTCACAGCGACAGAAAGTGAGGTGAAATCTTCTGAACAAGGGCACACACAGCAAAACAAACTTTACATGGGGGTTAACCCTTCCCTATACTATCCAAAACTGAAACAACATTTTTGGCAGGAGTTACACTTAAAAAATGTACCTGTTCCAACTTACTTACAAATTCAACTTAAGAACAAACCTACAGTCCCTATCTTGTTCGTAACCCGGGGACTGCCTGTATTGTTTCATGAAAGAAACAGATTAGGATGTAGTATAATATAGGAATACTGTGTGTTGGGAACATGCACTTCTATTTAAATGTCAAGGATGCTTTCCTCGATAGAACCCTGTAGACATCTGTTGACAGCTTTTCTTAGGTATCAGCAGGGAATATTAAACTGGCAGAGCGGATTTTCCAGCTCAGCTCTCGGAGGACATCAAGAAGAACGAAAAAGGTGAAAGGTTGAGTTTGTAAACTTTCATGATTTGCATTAAAATTTGGAAGGTGAAAAGCACACTGATACTTCTAATGATTTTTGGATAAACAAGCTGATAAAGAAGCATTAACAGATGAAAAACTCTTTGCGAGCACAATTAACCAAAAGCATGTCTGAGGTTTCCATTATTGGTAAAGTTAGTATGTCTTGTTGTCGCCAGATCCATCAAGTGGTCCGCCAATCTGGTTTTATAGCACAGTTCGTAACCTGTGTGTTACCTTCTAAATGCTGTAGTATGTTTTTGCAAACAGGTATATGTGCCTATCATGGGGGTTAATGTGGCTTTAAAGTGAACATGTGCTTTGCCCATGCAAGACAAAGCAACAGGTTCACTCTAGAAACACAAAGTGCACAGCTCACCCCTATCATGCGTATGGTATCCACATTCGGTGCATAGATGACTCTCTTCTGGAGTGATAGCCACAAAAACTGTAGAACCAGCACACAATGATCTACCAACAGGTTCACTCTAATGCTGGCCCACAGCGCTTATTATACTTACCTTTCCTTTGCTCCACTGCTGCTACAGTCACCCCAGGAGAGGGGAGAAGAAGCTCACTATAAGCTCCAGGTTGCAAGGTACGATTTTACTTACGGCTAAAGACTCTCTGCTTGGCACCCATATCACAAAACTGGGTTCCTTAGTGACCAAATATCAAGCACCAGTGCTGTTATACCATCAGGAAGGTCACATGCTCCTCCAAAGCCAAAAGTTCCCATTCCCATTGGTCAAACATAGCAGAGAGAAGGCGAGTATAAGCTGCCGCAATGGCCCACATTAAAGCAAATCTGTGCTTTGACCACGCTGGGCATTTAGAGAGGTGTCCGTGGTATTATTTTACCTTCAACGTTTCTGATATTTACACTATATGGCCAAACATTTGTGAACACCTGGCCGTCACACGTATATGAGCTAGTTGGACATCCCATTCTAAAACCATGGGCATTAATATGAGGTTGCCCCCCTTTGCAGTTATACCAGCCTCCACACTTCTGGTGTCTGTGGGTATTGGTTCCTTTTAAGCCAAAAATAATATTTGTGAAGTCAGGTAGTGATGCCGAATGAGAAGACCTAGCTCATAGAATCCCAAATCATCCCAAAAGGTGGTTGGCAGGTTTTACTGGCACTCTGTTACAATATATATATATATATATTGTGCTAAAATAAGCACATACATATTTTTCTCTGTGACCCATGGACAAAAGTTCCAGTGGCACTCATCTGGAACAAGAGCCTATCCTTTCTAAGTGACCAATTTACGTATGTACAGCTACTCGTGGGTGGAAAAGAGCAATCATCAGCAAGTTTCCAAAAAGGCAGTAAACAAATTCTGTATGCTCTATAAGCAGAGGAATAAAAGAGGTTCTATAAAAATGAAGCGGCGAGGTCGCAGACAGTGCAAGTATACGGGATATGGAAGGAAAATACTTGCACACCTGTTATTAGCGCACAAGTGACCGCTGAAATAAAATGCCTAGGTTCTTTACAGCATCTAACCACAGAACTGTTACCAAACACATGACCTCATTTGCTTTCTGACTTCGGAGTTTCCAGTATCAATAGTTTATAAAAACAGAATCATTGAATTCCTGAGCTAAACCAGATAGGCTTTGAGAGACTTTGTTGACCCTCCACCTACGTATGATAGATGCACCCTGGATGCGTCACTCGGAATAAGCAATCGCGGACAAAAAAGATGCAAAGACCATTTACTGGACAGACTACTACATAAAAAAAATGAAAAGCTTCAGTGGTATCATAACAATCTTAAATATCATAACACATGGAGTTTGTCCCACTGAGCCAGATAATCGGTTGGTTCCTGACTTGCCATTCTTCATGGTTCTGCTCAGGACCAGAATTCCCACAAGGCCAATGAGGCAGCAGGGAGTAAAGGGGCTGCACAGCTGCCGGGTGGGTATTTTTTTTCTACATTTAGTCCCGCTTCGGGCAAGCAGGGCTGAATGTAGAGCGGGGAATTAGCCTACAGGTCTGTCCTCCCCCCACCGCCCCCACCTCCATGGTCTGCCCCCACCTCCGGCTGCCTCTGTCCCCACTGGCCGACTCTCTCCCTGCTGTGGTTTTCGGGGGCCCCCTGCTCTTTTGGCGTACCCGCGACCACTAGGCGACACACTATTCCACACACCTACAATTGTGGAATTGAATTTCACCGGGTACTCTACTAAAGAGTAGATTTTAGTAGATAGGCCGACATACACGTGTGCTTTATTTTAAGGGTAATATCTGTCATTTAATTGACCCCTTGTCAGAGTCACTTTATACAGCGCCTCATTTAAAGCAATGTATTTGCTTTTCTTTTAAAATCGGAGTTTCCTTTTAAAAGCAGAAATTGTTAGAGTTATAATTTGTCCCTGCTTGGCTTATTACATTTAAAGGGCATAAGCATAGGCATGCACGCAGGGCCACAGGATGTCATGATGTCAGGCGGACAGAGGCAGAGTTGGTGTTCCAACTTGAGTGCATAGAGGAGGCACGGGACATGGAAGGATGCTGGAACTCGGGGAGCAAGGAGGTGTGTGAAGCACAGGGTGCAGATAAGTCTTGAAGGGCACAGGGGTTCTACTTCCAGCAGATGTGTTACTCGCTATCTCTCCTTCTCTCCTCACTGTCTCTCCTCTCTCTTTTCTGGCTGTCTTTCTTCACTCTCTCTCCTGGCTGTCTCTCCTTTCTCTCTCCTGGCTGTCTTTCCTCTCTGTCTCAGTCCTTACTCTCTCTCCTGGCTGTCTCTCCTCTCTCTCTCTCTCTCTCTCCTGGCTCTCTCCTCTTTCTCTCTCCTGGCTATCTCTCCTTTATCTCTCCTGGCTGTCTTTCCTCTTTCTCTCCTGGCTGTCTTTCCTTGCTCTCTCTCCTGGCTCTCTCCTCTTTCTCTCTCCGGGCTGTCTCTCCTCTCTCTCTCCTGGCTCTCTCCTTGTTTGCACTTTTGTGTGCACACCCTAATGCAATAGGCTGCACACGCCTATGGGCATAAGCCGAACACCTTCAAATGACAGTCCATCTTTACCCTATAGAGATCCCATACTGACACTATGCAGCCTTGCTCTTATTGCCATGTGTTTAGCATTACAATCTAGGGGAACGTCACAGCAAAGTCTGTACACATTCCAGCTTCCAGCTCTCAATAATTTACATAAGAAAATTGACATTGTGAGGTTTATTTAGGCAGTAAATCCAGCCATACAGGTATATCTCACACATGTGTTTTTCATTTGATCCTTACTATCTATAAACTGTCATAGACTGATAGGCCAAGGTTTAGCTATTAGACCACATGGGAAGCAGAGGTGGGTTATTTGTAAAGCCTTTGCAGAACGCTCTGTCCAAACACCCACTGAACAAATGAAGAAGCAAAGCAGAAGATGTGGCTGTGGAAGGTGAGCTGAGAATGACAGGTGTCTATTGGATTGTTTGGACGGAATATTGGAAACAGATGGGGAACAGAAACTGCCACTGCTACACAAACTCATTACACATGCTTGTTTTGTTTCAGAGTAAAATAAACGGGTGGTGGTAGGGGTCAGACACACCAATGGGAACTTGACATTGCAGTTTTAAGGGAATCTCTGCTGAAGGAATGTATGTGGATGAGAGGCCTTGTTGTGCAATCTCCATCTCAGACCATTGTGCCCTAGGAAAGGGTCTCTTAAAAGTGCACAAATAATTAGGGTTGCACAGATACCAAGTACAGTACTCGGTACAAGTACGAGTACATGTACCGATATTTTTGAGCTCCAAGACTACACTAGAGACAAATTCAAAAATTAGGAGGCAGCTGTCATTTGTAAGGAGCACACGGAGCTCCTGGGATTTGTACATCTCTGTTTTAATGTATGATTTTGTTTTTATAAATATAAATAAAGGGATGCACAGATACCAGTTTTGCGAGTACGAGTACTGGTACTTGCCGAGTGCAACCCTGGTAGTTCTCATGAAAATGCCAAGTATCTGCACTGGTACTCGAAAAGTATCTGTGCAACCCTACAAATAATGGTTGATTTACTAAAGGCAAATGGGCTCAGTGAATGTGGTGGAAATTTACTTTGCAAAGTATACCCAATTATGTGCAGGAGTTGCACATGATTGGATGCTGAAAGTTAGCAGAGCTTCAACTCATTCACTACACTGAGAGAAGACTCCAAAAATGCGAGGAGGAAAGATGAGGACAAATGCCCCAGGAGAGATCTAAATAAGGGAAGAAATTTTGCAGTGTGGAGATAAAATAATAGTATAAAATGTATAATTTCATCTTTACATAGACATGGCTGCAGGATTTCCCATAGGGGATATTAAGCAACCAGTATAAGAAAGGCATATAGGGAATACTTCTGTCCCCGCACAGGATGTTGCGCTTGATGCCTGTTGGGGTGAGGTTCGGATGATCCAGAACTGGTATGCAATAGGAGTCTGGTCTGGAGGGTATAGTGAAAATGCCCTAAAAAAGTAAGGTTAGGTCAGCAGAGGTGCCTGGATGAATTAGGCAAGGTCTAGGTCTTTCATAAGTTGACAGTGAATCTTTATTTGATGAAGGATACATGTATAGACCCCCGTCAACACGTTTTGTGGGTCTAATGGGTCCACTTCTTCAGGACGATATGAGTAGACACTTTAAGGAGTAGCATGTGTTGACACACTTCAGGAGATGCCACATTGCTACTCCAATGCCACTTGGCCAAGCATGGAGTAATTATCTTTTTACCTGTTTGTAAGGGTTGCATTCTGACCACCACAAAATGGGTTGACATCTTCCCACTGACCCCTAATGAATCGGTTTTAGCAGGGGTTCCCCAAGACTTGGAAATAATTTTAGAGGTTTCTCTGGTAAAAAAAAAAATGAGACACTACCAGTGTCATGTACCTGGATGCAGACCGAGCTGAACAGGGGAAGGCTACCCTTGCAAACCTTGTATAACTTCCCTGAAGGTGGTGACGGGCAGAGTAAGAATGAAGGAACGCAAAAGTGCCTGGCATGCAGGTCTGGTGAAGTCCATGCAGATGGCCAAATATGTTGACCAGGTTATGGCAGCTGCAGAATCTAGATAAAAATTCGGGAACACAGGCTAAGGTCGATAAGACCCAGAGGAAGTGTTGGGCCCAACACTGTTCATCCACCCATTTCCATTTTACATTGTACTCATCGCACACACCACTTTGCCAGGTTGTTGCGCTTCTTCACCCATTTTTCCTCTTTTGTTCGCCTTTGCTCATGAGGTTGTGCCTGTGTTGGTTTCCTGGTGAATACCGGGCCATCCAAACACCCAAAAGAGGAGAGTGCTATGATGTAAGGAGGTAGGGGGTTGTGCTAGGTAACTGACTCTTCCTGATTTTTTATGTACTTGCACATTGCAAGTAAATACAAATAATTTATGGAAAGGAAAAATAATCCTCTGGTCCCAACCATCTGGTCCTTTGTGGTGTAAAGAACCACCCAATTGAGCACACAGTAATCAATATAATGTCTACTTCTCGTGATGCTAAAATGGATCACATGCAAGTAAAGCAGGAACACTTCACAGCAGACATTTCCTTTGACAGCTACATATGAAAATAACTATTATTGCAACTTTTTCAGTTAAGCTTGTACTAATGGGAGAATTGTCAGTGCTACAGGACAAATCCAAAATAAGAATTCAAGACAAGACAAGTCTTAAATTGTAACATTCTCCGAGTCTGCGCTGTAAGAGAACACATGGCTGATGGCTCAATGAAAAGAGATCTTTTCTGATAACAGCCCACAATATATATCCTGTAGACTGATAAAAGCAAGCAAGATATTTCTTGTCGCTCCGTCACATCATAAATGGATGCCTCTCAGCACTCTGTAACCTCCTATCTATCGGTACAAAAACAATTTTTACAAAGAGATATTACATGACCGCACAGAGCCTCCAGCTCTTAATATTTTATGAGTCTTGGAGAAGAATGAATTCCTTCCAGATAACAGTCTACCTATCCAAGCTTGAAAGCCAATAAACAAAGGGAAAAATCTATGTTTACTTAATGTTCACACAGTGAGAAAAAAAAAATCATAACCAAATATCTTCCAAAAGGAGGCTTGGCAAGAAAAGTTTTGAGTCAGGATGAAAAAAAAAAAAAAGAAGTTATCATTGTTCAGTGAGTCACTGTAAAGACCACTGGATGGGGAACAATGAATGATTTATAAGAAACATGTTTTCGCTTAAATATTTGTTGGGAAAAAGTTATGCCGAGTTCCTCCCACAGTCCTGAAACATGCTAGTAGGGTAACCGACTCTTATACTGGCCCCAGTCCACGTGTTTCAGTGATTGTTGTATGGATTTTAGATTATGAGCTCTGTTGGGACAGTGACTGACGTTCAAATTAATATTGTTAGCGTTGATTTATTCGGTATTGCAATCTTTGTGGTGGAGCATGAAGTGTTACCAGCAGGGGTCAGTAATAAGGATACATTTTAAAAAATCTCTGCAGTATACAGCAAAAATATATAAAGCAGAAGTTATAAGTGTCATTTTACCCAAAACTGAGATTTAGGTTTTTGGGAAATGCTGGAGAATTATTGATCTATAAACACTGACCTCTGTCCTTCACCTGGCAAGGCCTCAAACCAAGCCTAATACTTAACCGCCCCCTCCCTACTCAGCACTAACTTTTCTTTAACATGAAACCTGTACTGTGGAATTGTACTGTGGAAGAGTCAAGGGCTAGTCACCAGAATTACATCTAGACTCCCTGCAGCTGACCTGGACCAACTTACCATATTCCATTCTATTGTGTGTCCATGTGGCATCAGAAACCTTGTTAGAGCAGCAGAACTTTGCTATATGTCTGACTCATCCCCTCCACAATGACTGGTAAGCTAATGAACTGATGAATGATGAACTATTGACTAGGGGAGAAGGTCATCAGGCAGTAGGTGAGGTGGAGGAGCCATCTGGGCCAACTTACCATGCCTCATTTTACTGTATGTCCATTTAGTATCAGAAACCTTTTCTAGAACAGCAGGACTTTGCTATATAGCTGACTCATCACCTCCTCAATGACTGGTGATCTAATGAACTAATGAATGGTGAACTGATGATTGGTGGGAGTAATGATCAATAAGCAATAGTTGAGGTGTAGGAGCCACCTGGGCCAACTTACAATGCCTCATTCCACAGTGTGTCCATGTGGCATCAGAAACCTTTTGAGAGCAGTAGGACTTTGCCACATAATGTCAGACTCGCCACCTCCTTGTTGACTGGTAATCTAATGAACTAATGAATGGTGAACTGATGGCTGGTGAGGGTAACGATCAATAGGCGGTAGGTAAGGTGGAGAAGCCACCTGGGCCAACATACCATGCCTCATTCTACTGTGTGTCCATGTGGCTTAAGAAACCTTTTTAGAGTAGCAGAACTTTGCCACACAATGTCAGATTTGCCACCGCCTCGATGACCAGTGAACTGATGAATGGTGAACTGATGGCTGAGGGGAAAGATCAAAAGGCAGTAAGTGAGTTGGAGGAGCCACACATCTATAGAGATAAATCAAAAGGACATCAGGTAGAGGTATGACAGATTGTGGAAATGAACAAACCAGGAGCAGGGAAGTCCTTGCACTGGTGGTATTTATGTACAGCATCCTCTCCAGAGTGCCCTTTAGAAGAGCAATGAGACCTCAAACACCGTTACTACTGTGCTCAGGAAAACACTCCATATCTCAAGAGAACAGCAGTCATCAGAAGCAGGCATGGACAGGAAATGCCCTAGATGACATCACACAGCAGATATGCAGCTATAAGGCTACAGGCACAGAAGTTATTAGTCACATGACAGGAGGTGCACTGCAACTTCTCAGGAGTTCATGGCAATAGGTAGATTTTATTAAGGTAATACTTAGCCAAACTCACCATGTTAGATATTTCTCAAAAGACACCAACTCTTAACTTTTTTTTACTATATGATCACTTTCAGGCATGTTTATATTTTTAATGTGCATGTAGTGCATGTCAACGTGCTATGTATATGTGTTGCAGTGTATTCCCATTCATTTTCAGTGGCACCCCAAACAACATACATGGCCAAGAAAAATGCACCCGCTCTGCAATGCAAAAACAATAAGGCAGGTATGTTTTTTTGGCATGTCAACGTGCACACACGTGTGAAGGGATCCTAAAAGAACCATTAAATGTGTTGGTTATGTGCTTAGATGAAGCACTCAGATCTTTAGGAATGCTGAATTAAGTTTTACTTGCTTAGAAGAATATTATATCAGAATACAGCATTGTGAGGAAAACATATAGATAGAAAAAACTAGGGATGTCCAGATACCAGTGCCGATACTTGGCATTTTCATGAGAACTACCAGGGTTGCAGCGGTTGCAGCTGGGACCTGGCTCTGGCACTCCACCACTGTCCTGAAATCATTAGTCTGTATTGTTTTAGAAAAAATGTCACATGACGATAAACAAGAATGTATCAGTACTTGTATCTGTGAGTACTTGGGCAAGTATCAGTACTTGTACTTGGAAAAATGGTATCGGTGGATCCCTTATATATATTCATGAAAACAAAATCATACATTAAAACAGAGATGTACAAATCCCAGGAGCTCCGTGTGCTCCTTACAAATGACAGCTGCCTCCTAATTTTTGAATTTGTCTCTAATCTAGTCTTGGAGCTCAAAAAGTACCTGTGCTTGTACCGAGTACAGTACTTGCTTTGGTGCTTCCCTAGAAAAAAGAGCTTCCTGTGTATTATAGATAAGCATGCACAAAGAGAGTAACATTGCACTACACTGCCATTGACAGCTCAAAAGACATAAAACATCAGAATGTCAGTAATATGCTGTTGTATTTCCAACAAAATGTAACTCTTAACTGCAAATAACTTTAACCACCAATCCCTGAGAAAACTCTCTAAACCTATCCTTAACCCCCTAAATCCTGGATTCCCCTTGTTGAGCCAGGAAAGCATCAGCATTGAATCATCTTCTTCTTTCAAATTCTTCTATGCCTCCCACTGGATATATTCCTGATGCAGAAATTGACTGCACCATAGAAATAAGGGTGTGAACTGGGGACAAATTGCCAATATCACGTGTTGAATCTGTATGATAAACATATCCATCATTTTAGATATTTGGTAAAACAGACAAACAGATATAATAAAGTGATTTCTGTGTTATGTATTAACAATATGAAAGTCTATATATATTCCAGCCGGAATGACAATTTCATCATGAAAAAGGTAATAACCTAAATTGTATCTTTGGGCAAAATAAAAAATAAAAATATAGTACATCTCAGCAATACATACATGCGCATTTCCCCACGTTTTGTATCCTTAAAAATGTATTAAGTACACAAAAATAGCAGTAGATGCTCTGTAAACAGGTCCTCTTTATGGAGACATCAGGGGTCTCCAGGACCCCTAATGTCCCCTAGGGACCCCCAAAGGAGCTAATGAAGCACAGATCTGCTTGACCAGCTTCTTTCCAGCTTCTGTAGCCGGAGAATGACAGCTGAATGTGGAAATTATGTAATAAATATCACTTCCCGCATTCACAGAACGGGGAGGAGAGTGGAGGGAGATCGTTCTCCCTGCACGGAGCCGCAATGCCGGTCCCGGATCGCAGCCGTTGTTGCTGCGATCCCGGGCGTCTGATTCGGGGCCCGCATTGTGGATCCGTGCAGGGAGAACGGAGGGAGTTCAGTACACGATCTCCCTCCGATCTCCGCCCCGTTCTGTGAATGCAGGAAGTGATGTTTATTACATCACTTCCGCATTCAGCTTTCATTCCAAGCTACAGAAGCCGGAGAGAAGCTGGGGAAGCAGATCTCTGCTTCATCAGCTTATTTGGGGGTCCCTAGGTGACCAAAGTGGTCTTAGGGACCCCTGATGTCTCCATAAAAAGGACCTGTCACTGTAAAGCCAGTGACCTTCTAACTTCCTGAAGTGAGCTAAAAAAGCTGCCTCTGCAATGATATCTGGGGCAAAGCTACAAAACACCATCTTTCTATGTCATGAAGATGATGGGGGTTGTTCTGTAGTCCAGCAGGAAGAAACTGGGCAGGGTTGACAACACTGCAGGGATTTCATTGTAACAGAGGAAGGGTTGTCAGCTTACTATAGAGGTAGGTCAACATGTATTTGTCTGTATAGCAGTACTGCAGCATTTTAAAGAGCCAAAACTGCAGAAATGTGCATGTATTGCAGACATGTACTGTATATGTCTTATTTTTGCCTAGACACATAGGTTTAAAAGGCACTGTCACCTTACCCATGCAATTTTAGGTCTCAGCTTCAGAAGATCGATCAAGGAGCTTCGAGGGAGCCCAGGAAAGGTGAATAAATGACGGGGTTGATCTGGCAGACATACTGTCACTTTGCCCTACATAGGTCACTGTGCCCTATATAGGCAAGGTGACAGTGTCTCTTTAAGCCTATGCTGTTTACAAAATTGTAAATATAGGATAAAGGGAAAATGAGCCATGTCTACATATATTTACCAGCGATCATGATGGATCGAAACATTTTCATAGTTTGGGTAGAAAAATGTACTATTAAAGCAGAATTCCATGCAACCCTCAAAACCGCAGGGTCGCAGTTTATGCCCCACGCATATGTCCCACCCTAAAGAAGAACTTAACCCTTAAGGCAAAACTTCTTTTAATTTTGGATTTTTACCCATCTGTGTCCCATTTGGGGAGATTTTCCTTCACTTCCTGTCCAATAGCTGCAAAAGGAAGTGAGAGCAAGTCCCTCCAAAGTGAGTGAAATCCCTGGTGGTCACCAGAACTAGTGTACCCATTGGAAGATTTCCTATCTATTCCTCTTCTGGTGACAACTCAAAATTTGTGATTTTTCTTTTGTTGATAACAGTCACCAGGACAAATAAAATAGGGTGATTCTCTCTAAGAGACAGCAATAAAAACATGACCGGGGTTCTAATACCTCTCTGCACTATCCAAAACTACGAAAAAGTTTGGGCTAGAGATGCAATTTAATGTTATATCTACAAGTGTCCTCCATACAGGGGCGTCCCGAGGCGGGGTATCACCCAGAGCGGATACCGGGTGACACCCCGCCATGACATCATCGCGAATGCGTGTGGCGTCACCATGTGCGTGCGTGATGACATCATCATGCATGCACAGCCATCTTTTATACCTGCCGGCGGCCATCTTGGTGATGGATGTTGGGAGACAGAGGAGGGGACAGTCACCTGGTGGGATACGGTATGCCGCCGGGTCCCCTCCTCTCTCCTGCAACTGTCGGGCTCTCGGTCTATGACCGAGTGCCCGACTGTACAGTGGGGGTGACACCATAATGCCTGTCAGTCATTTTGGTGTCACCCTTCCAATGGAGTCACTCGGGTGTGGGCCCCCCTTATGACGCCACTGCCTCCATATGCACAGTTCTGTCTCTTATGCTCCTTTTATCTCTCCTGCTCCTGCAAGGAAATCTCCAGTGTTAAACTGACAGCAAAGATCTCCTGTTGGTCAGGGTCTTGGTTTGGGTGTGCAGAGAACTATGGGAAGCTTCCACAAAGACATATTTCAGATAATATTACTAGTAATATTTAAACATACATTTAATGATTTTCTTCCCCAAAAGGAATATGTAACTAGATTACAGGATGTCTATATTTGCCTGGCATTGCGGAGCAGCCGGAGGATGGGCAGGGGCATAAAGTAAGTTGATACAGTTGAAATAGAATCGTTGATTGAAGGACTTGATTCTACGCAGATTTATTTCTGTATACGGCTTGAAATATTCTATGTAAATATTCTAGTGGCCATGGAAGCGACGCCACAGGTGGTTATACAAGCACTATGCTGAGTGCAGAGAAGGAAAACATTCACCAAGCAAGTGGAAATTTTCACCCCCTAAACACCAAAAAAAGGGTGATGAAAGAACTGCAATATGTCACCCCGTCTAGAGAGGTGAGAAGGTATTACGGGATTAGAATGCAGCCATTACAGTACGGCCTTACTGTTTCACTAGAAAAAGAAATACACAGGTCTTTACTTGGTGCCAGCAAAAGGGCCACTTGTCTTGGGAAATAGTAATCAGAGCAGCATGACGGGGTCCTGAAAGGAACCTGGAAGGGCAGGGCCTATTTAATGAAAAAGAAACAAGGTAAAACCCAAATCAGTACACAATAATAAAGGCCGGTGTACCAAATCATTCCAAGAACGGCAATGCAATCCTGGGAGCTCAGCTAGCCCGCATAACTGTTCCATTTATTGAAGTATATGTAAAGTCAGAAACTTTTTCTTTAGTTTTAGAAAGAATACATTGGTTAAAACCCCTAACTTTTTTAATTGACATCTACAGTATGTCCCATTGGAGAGATTTGCTTTCACTTCCTATGGAAATACAACAAAAAGTGAGAGGAAATCTCTATACACTGCGCGGAATTCTATCCTTAGACAGTTATCCCCCAAAAAAGTGTCACAAATGGAAAAACACCATCACCCATCACCTGCCATTCTGGTTCATTTCCCGTCATTCCCATCCTACAAGGTAACAATGGTGACCAGCATTGATGAGTGAACTGGCCTGAGTTCGGTTCAGTTGGATGTTCTCTGAACAAGCCCAATTAGGCAAACGACTAAATTAACTAAATCCAGGGCCACTTGTCTTCTAGCACCGAATGTTATTGGTCGCTAGGACATTAGAGGCAGGGCCACACAGCATCATTAGTTGCTAAGACACAAGTGGGTCCAGCCTTACAACAAATGACACTTGGGATGCAAGCATCTTGGCAAGACACTGGTTGCCCCCCATCATCATAGGTTATTATGTTGTGTCTGCCTGCATCCTAGCAAGCAATGATGATGTGCAGCTCGTCCACCAGTCAACCAATGAAGCTGTCCAGCTCATCCACCAGTGAACCAATGAGGATCCAATGAGGCTGTGCATCTCATCCACCAGTCAACCAATGATGCTGTGCAGCTCATCCACCAGTCAACCAATGAGGCTGGCAGCTCATGCACCATTCAACCAATGAGGCTGTGTAGGTTGTACAGCCTCATTGGTTGCTAAGGCTGGCCATACACCTGTCAATTGTTTTTGTTCAACCCGCGGGCACACACAGTATGTCGATCGAGGAACTGGCACTGTTTGCATTGTATTCTAATAGATCCCGCAGCCACCTGTCAGAATAACTGATCAGGGTGGGCAGCTCATTGGCTGCCGGCTCCGATCGCACAAAGATTTTCCAGCCGCCTCCTTCGATCAGCTGATCGAGGAATGCTGGCTGAAAGGGAGCCGACAGCCCCAAACACTGTGCCAATTTCGGCTGGTACATTAAAAACCGTCCGAAATTCGATCAGTGTATGGGGACATTAAGAAAGAGATTTGGTGGGTGGGCGAACTAGCCAAACCATTCGCACGTTTGGAGAACAACAAAGAGCTAGGGTTGGTGGTCAAAGTTGAAGCTCACACCAAATCACCAAGAGGATGAATCACTCTATGGGAGACACAGGAAGCAACAAACACCTGCCATGAGTTCTGACTATTCTCCACTCTATCCATGAAGTATACAAAATTTGGACTATACATACACTTTAATCATGTATCACAGCTCAGTAGTAGTAGTTTAGTGTAATGCAAGTGATGAATAAATAGTGAGCTTTCTCTTTGTTAAAATTTCAGCAAACATTGAAATGTCACTATTGATAAAATCCCTTTGGCTCAATTCACACAATTAACACAAGGATAAGGCCCTTTGTTATAGCCATGTGACTGAAATTTTCAAATCTCATTGGACTTAACTTAAAATAAGTATCCATATTCTGGTATGTTGGCTTTGTGCATTGGGCCTATTGGAGTCAATTAAGCTGGGTTTGGGTGCTTTTTAAGGTTGCAATGGGCTTTTAATGGTTCCTAAATGTTAAGGAAGCTCCCTTTATGTATCCTGAAGTGCTAACCATAGTGGAAACTTTACTGCTAACCCTAACCATAACCATAACAGTTTGTAAGCTAAAGAGGAACTTCACTCGTCCAATGAGAAATACATTATTTTCCCTCTTTACCTATGCTGCTCTTCTTGTGCTGCAACAACATACTTACAAACCCAATGGATCCTGCACGGCACTCTTCTCTTGCACCGCTGCCCTGCTAGATATCCTGACCCATGTCACTATCTTCTTTGTTACATTATGGGAAGCTGGATTTATCTTCTTTGTTCTTAACCCCCCAATGGCATGGAGCTAGATCTCACACATGCGTAGACAGAGATCTGACGCTGTGTCTGGATATATATTGTTCTATGAATGAAGGAGAGTTATGCCTCATGGGAAACTGCCGTCACATGTCCCAGGGGGCATTACATTCCACCATTAATCGAAGACATGATCAGACAGAACAGACAGGGTGCAGGAGTTTTTTCTGTGCATGTGTAACGGCCGCCGCCATCGCCTGCGAGCAAGGAGGGAGGTAGTGGCGGCCAGCAGCTCTTTCGCTGGGTCGATTGCGTTCCAGGGTGGAGCGCACGCTCCGCATTTCCGGGTTTCGGGACAGCGTGCGTTCCACCATGGAACGCGGAAGTGCGCCGAGACGTCCCTCGGCTCCTCCTGTCCATCAGTGGCCTATTTAAACGCCCAGTCGAGACAGCATGGCGTTTAAATTGTCGAGAAAAATAAAATACCACGTGTGATTAAGCATATTCCGTTGTCCGTAACCTTTATTGATGGTTCATCCTCCTCCGCAGGCCCAGTGACCTCCCAAACTCAGCCGATCTTGGTGACATGTGGTGAGGGTCATACAGAATACCTGGTATTTGATATCATTCCATCTCCACTGTTCCCGATTGTGCTGGGTCTTCCCTGGACACTGCTTCACCAACCCTCCATACTGTGGTCAGAGAAAAGGCTCCTCTTGCAGTCTCAATCCAGCAGAGAAAAACTACCCCATCGGTGAAAAGGAACTGCTCGCTATCAGGGATGCTTTGGCAAACTGGAGGCACCTACTGGAGGGTTCCCTACACCCCATCACCATCCTCACCGATCATCGCAAACCTGCAATATTTAAAGACCTGCAAAACCCTTTCAGCCTGCCAGGTTCGTTGGACTCTTTTTTTTGATAGATTTGACTTCCACATCACTTAACGCCCAGTCGAGACAGCATGGCGTTCCAATATTGAGCCAGAAACGCCTGCTGTCTCCTGGGACCCTCCACAAGCCTCCAGATTGTGCCCTCCAGCATACCCCGGATCCGGATACCACCCAGGAACCTCTACTGCTTCCATTGTGACACCTCCACGAAATCGCAAGTACTCTCAGTGCTTTTGCACTCATTCTCAGTTGGACTGTTACAAGTTATCTGCATTGGCTTAAGTTACATTGGGGTTTTGTACTTCCACCAGTTTGGGGAGATATCATTGGACTCCTGCATTTATATCCTTCATTATCATTTGCCACTACTTCGCCATTTACTTGCATAATTAATCCCATCCATTCAAGCCATATAATTTAAACTGAGGCTGTGATGCGAGCAGAGAGCTCTAACAGAGAGAGAGAGCTCTAACTCTCTGTTAAAACTGAGAGAGTGAAACCAGAGTTCCATCCCTTAGAAGCCTCCGCAGCTGAGATCCACGCTACCTCAGTCCGTACAGGCGTGACAGCATGTGCAAGATCTGGCGTCACCTGTTTTTATAATTGGGGGAAGGAAAGCCTCTTGGCATATGGACCAGCAGTACTCTCCCTCCTGGATTTTCCCGTTTTTAAGGTTCTTATTTAGAAGCCATAGACCCTAATCCATATGTCTTATTTACCCCTAATTAGCTCATCATTACATGTAATCTGTGCCGCCCCAATGGGGCGTAGAATGTGATATGCATAGCCTCAGTTAATGTTTACCTTAATATAGATGAGAAGTTATATGGTTATTTCTTTAAACCATTTTCCTATAGCTATTTTATTGTAAGTCCCTATGCTGCCATCTAATGACCCTTTTGTGGTAATGCATATGTTTTTCTATATTCCTTTCCTCACGTGATGACACATTTCCTCTGTATGTATGCCCCACCCTTCTTCTTGTAGGTCAGTACTTCCTGTGTCATGGCCACAGCTAACAGGCCACATGTAGCAGGGACACGTGTATTCTGCACAGTACGCTAGGAAAGGCATCATCTTTTGACCGCATAATACTGAAAACCATCCATCTGCTGTATCCTGTTGTCTGATGTACAGAATAAAGCAACCTTTGTGGATGAAATTGTATTGGTGAGTTCAGCTATCTGACAATGAATGTCCTCAGTAATTGAATCTGGTTATACAGGCCAGGCATAGAGGTCTCAACAAGGGATAAGTCACTAGCACAACAATCGGAGTCAGAATATAATCAGTGAACAAAATCCTCTCCAGAGCTGATTAAAGTAAGACAAGCACTTGCTTGAAGAGACTCTGCTGTTACTTTGCCGTTTTAAGACAATGTGACAGAGTTTCTTTAAATTCCATTTCCCGACCCACTTATACTCACCTTCTCTGAGCTCCCCCATCGCTCTGTTCCTCTGGGAGTAAAACCTTGTGTAGGCTGTTGGATTGTGTCAGAGCTCACATAGGGTAATGACGTCATCCTCCTCGTCAGCTGACAATGTTCCTATTGCTACTATATAACAAAAACATGTGTCGCAGCAAAACTACCAAAAATCTTTTTTTCAAGTGAAAATTAATTAGGTAAGGGTGCTGCTGCTTTATGTAAGTCAAGGAAATAATGCACAATTTAAAAAATAATGACACATACAACTTATTCCAGAATAGGGCACTTCTAATACTGTCCCAGAGAATTGGACTGTTGTGTACCACCACATAGAGCTGGAAGATATCTCTGTAGCATGTCATTCGAAGAATAAGGGGTTTATTCACTTTTGAGCCGAAGGATACAGCCGTAGAGAGTGAGCTGCCGAAGCTTCGGCTAAGCCGATCCAGATGTTGGATCGGCTGAGTCGAACTCCTTCTGCACTTCGGCTCAGCATGTTCGGCTGACCAAAGGTAGCTGAAGGCAGCCGATGTATGGCTGATTTTAGCCGATCTACAGTTGAAAAGCCGAACAGTGTGGGTCATTCATTTGGCTGCCTTTGGCAGTGTTTTTCCTGTTGCCCTTAAAGTCCCATTCAATGGAGGGCCTTGTCCCTGCTGAAATGTCGCACCTGGCAGTGCCCAGCTCCTTATTCACTTTGTTTGACAATCTCTTGCCTATTGGCTTTGAAAATAGACTGAAATGATTTGGAGTGTTGTAATGTACACATGGTTAATAATGTCCTCCTCTTCATCAGCTGAGAGTTCTCAGACCTGTTTACTGGCCACTAAGGCTCAAGCACTACATACTGGGATGCTCCCCCATAACCAGATGTGCTGGGTAGTTGCAATGGCTCCAGCAAAAGCAACGGAACGGTGGGGGAGCATGGCAAAGGTGAGTATAGGTGGGTCGGGGTGGGCTAAAAAGAGATCAGATTGTCTTTAAAGTAGATGTAAACACAATTTAGTCTGCTAAAGGACTGTGAGATCACAGATCAATCACTAAAATCAGCTTTAACATGTTAATGTAATTCCAAATGTCATATTTTTACATTTGCAGATGTCATTAAAATAACACCAGGTGATCCTGCCATGAAGGCTTTTGTCCAGCAACTTCCTAGGGGGACAACTGTCACAACCAGGTTGTGATCATGTATTGTCAACCCTGTCACATGGTGGAGACTACAAGTTGCCATTTCAACACACATTATTGTCCCCATCAGGAAACCTGCCCTGAATAATGATGAAGTACATGAGGATAGGAAGTCGCTGCAGGAGATCAGCAGCACTAAGATGCAACAAACAGTTAATTTTTTTTTAAATAAGGGGATTATTCACTTAGCTGCCAAAGGCAGGCAAATGAATAACCAAGCCGAAGTGAAGTTAGCCGAATGCTAAAATCAACCGTACATCATCTGCCTTCGGCAGCTAAGCATGTTCGGCTGAGGGGAAGTGCAGAAGGAGTTAATCTCAGCCGTTCCAACATCTGCATCGGCTGGAGCTGAAGTTTCGGCAGCTCACTCGCTGCCGTTCGCCCTTATTCTCATAAGGGGCGAACGGCAGTAAGTGAATAGCCGAATGCCATTGAGCGGCATTCGGCTTGAATAGAAAAAAAGTGAAATGATTTAATTATTTACATTTTTTTTAAAATAGGAAAATTTAAAAATATATATATTTTAAAGAAAAGAAAGAAAAAATAATTTAAAAAAAGACGCACGCAGATCTGACCGCATGCAACGGACTGCCGCATAATGAAGCATCTGACAGATGCCGGCAAAAAAACAACAATTGGGCGGAGCTAGCAGTGTCAGCTAGCTCCGCCCAACTGTTTCCTATTAGTCGGCACCGCCAAAGTTTTCTAGCAGGTCCCGGCCAATAAATAACAAACGGGCGGAGCCGGCCATGATGTCACGGCTGGCTCCGCCCAGTTGTTGTTGTATAATGACAGATCAGCATCCCCAAGTCATTTGGGGATGCTGATCTGTCACTACAACTGGGCGGAGCCAGCCATGAAATCGGCTTTGGCCGACCTTTCTCCGCGCTTCGCCTGTCACTATGACTCAGCCGAGCTGAAGTATATGCGTTCAGCTCGGCTGCTGTACGGGCTATAGTGAATAGCCCTTACAGCAGCCCTTCGGTTCACCTGAACCGAAGGGCTCCGGCAGCCGAAGCGAGCCGAAGCGAGCCGAAGCGAGCCGAAGGATCAGCCGAAGCTACAGCTGGATCCTTCGGCTCTTTAGTGAATAACCCCTTAAGTATTTTATTTAAAAAATAGCAATTGTTTATGACACACAGTATGTTAATGAACTCATTCAATTAAGATTTACATCTACTTTAAGTTAAAAAAATTGTAGTGCTTGGTTATTCAAAAGCTTCTGCTACTGCGCTGTTGATAACCACCACAATGCCAGATCATTGCAAATGGCACGCAGATTTGTTGCATCACTTGCAATTATCCTGCCCCGTATTATTGACCCACATAAGATACATTTTGTACATCCAAATGTTATCCAAGAAGAAAAATTGAATTTAGGGTGAACCAGATTTAAATTCCAAGATAAGTAGCTAGCTACTAACAGATCACTGGCCATTATCCATTCAGAGTTGATAGACATTTGGCTCTCTCCTCTGGTGTTGAAGAACAGTGACTTAACATTCTACAGCTAACTACTGAAATAATTATGTCCTCGCGAAAATAATTCATTTTTGTGCGAGGAGAAAAAGGAAGTTGTATATGAAAGAGGTTTGTTTTTCTGCCGTGCTGGATGAATAGGGTCGCGGTTGCCAGTTGGGGTTCAGCCACGCTGAGTTGAAAGTTCAACAGACACCTGTGTCAGGTTCATCAGCTCTCGGCCAAATTGGATGTAGCCCTCAGAACACACTCCGTTTATATTTTGGCGAAAAGTGGAAAAAAATGGGACTGTGTATATGCGTGACACTAATTTCCTGCACACCAGCAATGGTTACTCAGCAGCTACTTGGCTCTTCCCCAGCAAGAGTTGAAAGGCTATAGTCCAACTGTGTCAAATTTGTCCCTCACTTGGTATGTTTAGTTTTAAATAGCATATTTCTACAGTAATAATAATGGAAAGAAGAGTCCCTTTGGGAGAATACTTCCTCTCCCATTACAAATAGCAAACAGACAGAAAGTTGGTCATTGGCCATTCATGTTCGGAAGGTCAGAAGTTAGTACATGCAGATTCTGTCTCGTATTGAGGTAATGGGCAGACACTTAACATAAAGTGCTATTCTTAGTTAAGGGTCGTTTTATAGCCCACCTCACAATAGTAATAATGTATGAAGACTGTCCACAAAAATCTTGTTTATGTTAAACAATCAGGCAACAACTTGGCAGTTACAATGGAGATGAAAGAATAATGGGTGATGTAGTTTGTTGAGTACATTTATTTTCGGATGAATTATACGTTTATTGAAGCTGATTGTGGAATAGTCACTAAAACTTTGTCCCTCTGAGGCTTTCCATTGTTCTTCTCTTTGCTCATTGAAGAGCTCATTCGAGCAACTCTCCACTGGGCAGGTGCTAGAAGAGGCTGCTTCTGCCAAGACGACTGATTGCTTGCTTTAGAGATGGGTTAAGTGAGGCAGTCCTACTAGCAACCCCAATTTCAGGTCAGCATTCAGCTTGGTATCAGGTGATTGATGGCCCTCATGGACTAAAGGTTCAAAAAGACTATGTTAATTTTTTTTTGCCTATTTGCACATCATTGTAGCTGTGCATTATTATATTTTAAATACACATCATGGTTTACAAGTAATACAACTGCCACAGAAATAAAAAAAACATTACCATATGGTATATTGCATATGTTTCTAGAACTTCATAAACAGAACATAACGCTCCAATATGTACAAATCAACAATTCCCAGAAGGCAGTATAACCCCTGCAAGACATGTACCTACCTACTGTATTGGCCTTCCGGACCAATACAGTCAGACTATGTTAATTTTGTTTGCCTATTTGCACACCATTGTAGCTGCCCAATATTATATTTTAAATGCACATCATGGTTTACAAGTAATAAAACTGGCCACATAAATAAAAAAAATGACCATATGGTATATTACATATCTTTCTAGAACTTCATAAGCAGAACATAATGCTCCAATATGTACAAATAACAAATTCCCAGAAGGTGGTACACTGCCTCCAAGACATGTACCCACCTAGTGTGTTGGCCTTCAGGACCACCCATTATAGAGATGGCCATCAGCAAGGTGCTATTCATACAGCAATGAAGTGTTGGCATTTACATATTAGAACAGTCTGGAATTCAGGACGCCTGGGACACTCATGAAGCTTTAGTAGGGTATGTGTTAGCAGCTCAGGGTCCATGCTTCTGATTTCCGGGGTCAGTTTAGCAAATTCTACACTGTGACAGGGAATATGTAACTATACTGGTTAGCCAAGACCCTGAAATGCCTTGCAATCTGGTAACCAGAAGTAGGTAGAGCTTCAATGAATCCTGCCATACACACTGTTCCCACTTTAGTCCAATACCGGAGTATTCCAACTTGACCCAGGTCCAGCATCAGGGTATCAGGTTGAAAGTCATTTTAGGCCCTTTTTAGTGACTCAAGGAGCTCCACTGCTGTCCACAGTGCAAGAGAGCTGCCACCATCAACTCTTCATCACTGGTAAGCCTGCTATCCCAATAACGTATGTTAGTGGATTATTATAGGCATTATTACTCTAGGTCATCGTGCCTCTCTAACTTATTGTACTTCCCAGTATATAGAGCATTCTCGTTCTCATTGGACGTAGCAAGACCTAACCAAAACCATCTTGGTTCTCAGGATCTGACTGATTGATTTATATTGGTGATTCGTATACTGTATAGATTTAAAGCACTGGATTCACAGTTTTTATTTTAAATATATTATTTGCTACAGTTCATGTTTTCCACCACCGACTTTACAGGGTTATTTTTTTTTTCTCTTCCGAAAGCAGAGAACAATACTTTCTATTGAGGATGGGGTAGCAGCTGCAGAGAAAACAACATATCTCCCAAGAATCCCTAATCTCTGGAGACAACCCCATAAAAGTCCATGGGAGTTTACTAAATGGGACTGAAGAGCATTTCGACCTGGCGGATGTAAACAAAGCTATGTCTTGGAGCAAGCTGCAGATGGACTCCTAAAGAAAGGAGGCAGTTCAAATGGGGAGCTTCTACTATAATTGAGGTAAGAAGGATGGGTTAGGGCACTTTTGCTAACAGTGCACTTGAAAGTCATTTTTATATGCTTATTGATTACATTTACATATTACATACACCAACAATATACACAGAACCTGACATTATGTACAGTCATATACCCCCAGAAAGCCTAAAATCTAAGGTCCCTACTTCACATGTTTATATGTGACAGGAGCCAATTAACTTTCTAATACAAGGCTAGCCAAATGTCGGTCCTCCAGCTGTGGTGACACCATAAATCCCATCATGCATCCAGTAGTGACTGTAGTTCCACAACAGCAGGAGGGCCAAAGTCTGGCTACCCCGATACTGACGTCTTTTGGAATGGGGGAATACCAGACTACCCATAAGAAACCCACACAAGCACAGGGAGAACATGGAAACACCATAAAGGTGGTGTCCTGGTTGGGATTTGAATCAAGAACCTTAAGGATGCAAGGCAGGAGTGCTAGCCACCAAGCCAGCATACTTTCTTGCCTATAGTCCAATTATTGTATTAAATATAGATATATATTTATTAGCTTGTACAGTGAGACCTGTAAAATAACACACTGGGAGTCTTCAGCTGCCTTATAAAGGCGATATAAGGGGTGTTGCTACCTCCAGATAATCCTGCTCTCTGCTTGTGCCTTGCTGTATACTGTATGTGCCATAGTTGGGGAAACCAATTGGTGTAGCATTAGGGACTGCAATTATCAGAGGTGCCATGACACAGCAGTGAGGCTTTCATATGTATTTGTAAATGTATGCAATTCAGGTTGTTTTCAACCTGAATAGTTAACACAGATTAGTTAGGGTTTTTTTTGCTGCCTAGCATCAAAATATTTTGCTTGCTAGTGATGAGCAGGCACTTAATGCAGCACTAGTTCTCCTGAGTTCGCCCAAGCCTGCTGACCGAAACCCCATTCCTGACCCAATTAGCTGCATCAGGTGAATTCCCCAATACAGCTACACATCACAAAGGGGCAGTGAATGCCCCCTCCGCAACTGCCGCCAGGAGGGGATAATTGAGAATTGTGCAGGCTTCTGTGAATTTAGGCAAACTGAGTTTGTTCCAAGCCCAAGCTCATCACTACTGTGGACCCCCTTTGTATTGTTTTGTATATTGCCCTGCCCATGTGGGCTTTTTCCAGTTTGCTAGTTTCAAGCAAATCAGAGTGGCTGCCATGTTTGTTTTATTGGATTTGGTACAGACACACACTGGAAGTCCTAAGCTGCCTTGCAAAGGTGATGTCTGGGTTACTGGTGTATTGTTTTTCGTTTAGTGTTTTTTTACTTGAAGTTATTTTTAAGCTGCTGTTATATTGTTGAATTAATGGACTAAGACCCCTTTCACACGAGTGGTTAGATCGGGTCCACCTGTCAGTTTTTTAAGAGGACCCGATCAGATGCTCACTGCTGGTCTATGGGCAGTTGTGTGTAAATGGACAGGACTCCATTTACATCCGGTTACCCCGGACTCCAGTCAGATTGGGAAAAACAAATAAATTGGAGATCCATTTTGCTGCAGCTGATCGTGCCGGATTGGAGGTAATCTGATGTAAACGGTCACATTGTTTACATCGATTCCCCATAGACTGACATGGCGTCCAGTTATTTCAATTTTTTACGATGGAGTAAAAAACAAAACGGACAGCGGTGACATCCCATCTGTACTGCTCTGATCTGAAGGGGATCCATGCACGGGTCCCCTCAGTCTGTGTGAAAGGGACCTAATAGCTCAAAGGAGAAAGTTGAAAAAAAAATCTAAGATGATATAAATAAAACATAAAAAGCCTCTACAAATATGGCTTCCCTTTAAATAAACGTAAAACTTCTATTCTTAGATTCATTTACAAGTACCCTTTAGGTTTCCCAGGTGGTTGATAGGCAGAGCTGTAGGGCATAGTGGGAGAAGTAGTTCCTTAGAAGCTGGAAGATAACAGTTGCCCATAGAGGGATGAATGGAGCAGCTAGCAACATTTCCAGCTACTAAATGTTAGGTTTTACATATTTCCCATACTTCTCTGTTGATGAGAATACCTTCTGTTTTCACGTGACAAATTTGTACATACAGCAATTTATTTTGACTTTTTTTATCTGGAGTGAAGCAGACATTGTACATTGCCTCTGCACATAAAATTAGGGTGAAATAAATGTTTCTATTTTTTTGAATTATATTTTGCTATTTAATTAACTGGTAGTTGGGTCCCAAATGAAACATCAAAAAAAAAAAAAAAAAAAATATTTGGCAAGACTGATCGCTGATGATTCATCAAATGGAATCTGCAAACTGTTTAGTACCAAAAGGCAATTTGCTACTTGAGGCAGCTGCAGTTGTAGAACGTATCTCCAAGGAGCAGGGAATTCACCTATTGTAAGCCAAAGGCGCTCTTCTGAAGCAGCTGCAGGTGTTATCGATATTTTCATTTCATATTCCTTCTTGCAGATCAGCACATTCATAATCCATATGGTGTACTTATTGCACAGTTCTCCAAGCAGCCTTAAACCAGGTGCAATTAATAAAAATATTACTGTTGTGTTCATATTGTCTTTCCAGATTCCTAGCTTTAAAGTGAACCTGTGACCATGTAAACCCCACCAGGCCACCCCACCAGGCCGGCATAACCAGTAAAAAGCTTCCAGCTCTGCAGTTGGAGCTCTGGCATCTATACTTTTGCTATACCTCTGATGAACAGAGGGGCACAAGTTGCAGGGCGGCATTTGGGCGATGTTCTCATTTACTGAACATAGACTGTGGGATGATGTACCCCCAGGAGGTGGGATCATGACACCCTGGGCCCCTAGGATATGGACTGAATGACGCTGCCTGCCATTCAACCCAGAAGGCTTGCTGTGTTTAGTAGATATGAGCTTCAGGTTTAGGTGGACCAAGAGTTCAACCCAAACCCAAGCTGTTCACAGTTTACCAAACAGGCGAATGATTTGCCCAGTTTGCAGGTCCACCAAACCTCCATCCTAGCAAGCAGTGACACTCTTCGGTCCATCATTAGTTGACTGGTGGCTGAGCTGTGCAGCATCATTGATTGCTAGGATGCAGACAGGTGCACCACAACAACTAGAGGTGCATCGAAATTTTGAAACCAAAACCGAAAATAGAAAAAAATGTCAGGACGAACCTGAAAATTATTTTTTTCAGACCTTTTTAATTTTTTGAAATATTGGATTTTTATTTATTTTTTTAAACATTTATTTTTTTAAATATATTTTTTATTTTTTTTAAATAAATATTTTTATTTTTTAACTGTTGGGGGCTCTGGGGAAATATTAAGGGTCTTAACAGATCCCTGATATTTCCCTTTTGAAACAGAAAAAGCGATTGAGGACCATCTCTTTTTCTTCATCTCCAGCACTGAATGAACAGGAATCCTCTATACCAGGGATGTCCAAACTGCGGCCCTCCAGCTGTGGTGGAACTACAAATCTCATGAGGCTTTGCAAGATTCTCACAGACATGACTCCCGGAGAGAGATGCTTCATGGGATTTGTAGTTGCACCACAGCTGGAGGGCCGGAGTTTGGACATCCCTGCTCTATACTATATCATTCATAACTTTTGGAGATAGAATGTTTACCATGTCCACAATCATGAATGAACAGGAGGAGATGTAGATCACTTCCCATTCATTCATAATTGAGGACACAGTAAACATACTCTGTCCTCAATTATTTACAAACACTCAGCGATTAAATTCGGTTCGGGTTTCGGATTCGGATGAAATCCAAATCATAGAAAACCATATACAGATATTCAGGGGCGTATCTGCCGCGAGGCAAACAAGGCGTTTGCCTTGGGTGGCAGATTTCAGGGGAGCGGCAAAAATGCCGCCCCAAAACCGTTAGGTAGCCGGATGGAGGAGGCGGCGGAGGAGTCAAAGGATGGAGTCGGCGAGGAGGCGACGGAGGAGCAGGTGGAAGAGACAGAGGAGACGGAGCAGCAGGAGGGGGCAAGGTGAAGCAGCAGGAGGGGGCGGGGTGAGGCCAAGACGACAGCAGGGCAGGAAGGGGTGGGGCCAGAGCACCGTTGCGCCGTAGAAAGCCGGTGCATTCTCATCAGAACACCGGATCACCGAAGAGCCGTCGGGCTGCGGAGGAGGCCAGGTCCTGCAGCACCAGTCCAGCGGTGGGGGAGGCCAAGCAGCAGGTAGGGTGATCACACTGCTGCTAAAGGGACCCTGCAGAGCCCAGCATTGATTCTGCACAGCCCACCTGAGAGTCTCGGGTGGGCTGTACAGGATCTGTGGTGGGTTCTATGTTGGACAGTGCCCACCACTCATCCTGCACCGGTCTGCAGGGTCTTTATGGCGATTGTTACGCCACTGCAGATATTAATACTAAAGCTGAGGTTCCCAGTCACGAATGGTATTCGGGATCTGAATTTCCAAATTGCATTCAGGAGCTCCCTATTGCCATTGGGGTCTGAGAGCCATATACTGTATATTCATATACTAACGCTGAGGCTCCCAGACCCGAATGGCATTTGGGAGCTCCAAAATGCAATCCGGAAATTCGGATTCCAAATGCCATTCAGGTGCGTTAAACCGGAAAAAACATCTGATTGCCAGAAAAGTCACATGCCAGATTCAGTTTAGTTTTTGAAGGGAATTGGGATGGGATCCGAAATTCGGGAACGAAAAATTCGGACACATTCGGATGCATTGGTATTCGGAAATACGGATGTGTCTGAATGTCAGAATTTTCGGAAAATTCGTCCCGATTTTGATTCGGAAAGAAACGAATCACACATGTCTACTAAATACGTTTTTCCTGGAAGTGTCTACTCACTTCCTTTCGAGGATAGGTTCTGTGAGTGGGGTTTGTATAAGATAAAGGTTCTGGTTGGCTTACAGACTGAAGTGGAAGTGAGGAAGCCTATTTTTCACAAGCAGGTTTTGATATTTTTAGACTTTTCCCCTGCTAGACAGGGAAAAATGAGAGATTAATGTAGTTACATCAATCTGAAATATTTTAAGGGTAAGGACAAAAAGACCTCACATGGAAATGTGATGAATAGTATGTCAAACACCACAACATGTGATAGATTAAAACCATACATCACCTAAAGGAAAGTAGGATGCACGTGGGCATCAGCTTCCTGCATGGTTGGCAGAGTTGTCGGGTTTTTTGGTCCGTGAAAACAGAAGGCCCTGGCCTGGGACCAGTTTTAAAGTTTTAACAAGTGAGTTTATTGAAGTTTGGATCAGCAGTCAATCACGCAGCTAGAATATGCCAGTAAAAGGCAGCCAATTCACACTGTTGCTCGTTATTTAGATTTTGCACGGCGTGGAGTAAAGAGAACCTGTCACAAAAGTAAAATACATGTCTTGAGGAGCCTCAGATAAAGTTGAAGTTTTCGTAGCCCAAGAGAGCTCAGTGAAGCTGAATCTGCTCCACGTCTCTGTCAATCAGTGATGTCGTCACTGTGTTTGCCTGATGATGGGACCATGTCCGGTCCCGAAACGTTGCTTTTACACTCTGCCACCATATCTGTATAACGCCTGAATAAAAGAGGCGCTCAGTACATTGGACCTTGGAGTGGGGGGGACTTCTTTTGGACATGTCTCTGTCAATGACGCCAAAGCCATTGAAGTGGTGAGCCCTCCAGCAATTACAGAACAAGAGCTGTGCTTTGGGACGTATTTCCTTTGATTTGAAAGGATGTATGAACTGATACTATGGGGGTTATGCACAAAGCTGCCGAAGGCAGGTCCCGGCCGATGAATAACAACTGGGCGGAGCCGGCCGTGACATCACGGCCAGCTCCACCCAGTTGTTATTGTTTAATGACAGTTCAGCACCCCCAGGTCATTTAGGGACGCAGATCTGTCATAACAGTTGGGAGATCGCGGCTGGCTCCGTCCCACTTCGGCAGACACTTCGGCTCAGTTGAGCCGAAGCAAATGCCTTCGGCCCGGCTGAGCCGCTTGGCCGCCTTCAGATGCTGTACGGGCTATTGTGAATAGCCCGTACAGCAGCCCTTTGGTTCGACTGAACCGTAGGGCTCCCACAACTGAAGCTAGCCGAAGCTAGCCAACTGGTCAGCCAAAGCTATGGCTGGATCCTTTGGCAGCTTTGTGAATAGACCGCAATATGTTTAATTATTGGTTAATAATATGTTGGTTTCTCTGTGCATTCTTATGTGTTGTGAGGCCCATAGCAGTCTATGGCAGGCAGAGGCGTAACTAGAAATCACAGGGCCCCATAGCAAACGTTGTATGAGCCCCCCTCCCCCCCCCCCAAAAAAAACTGGCGCGTTCCTCCTCACAGCTGAAGTGACAGTCCTGCAGCCTGCAATGCCAAAGCGACCCAGATGGCCTGCACGGCATCAGGGGACCCCTTTGTTCCTGGTCCTGGCCGGGCCCCCCCCTGTTCTCCAGTCCCCATAGCGGCTGTCTGGGTCGCTATGGAGATAGTTCCGCCACTGATGGCAGGGCATTTTTCTGCATCTTCATGCATTGTTAGGCCCGCAGAACCAGCAATCAGTGCATCATGGGTGCAGTGCCCAGGCGGTCCCGCTCCATCCCGCTGCCGGTGTGTCCAGGCAGCTCCCTGCCGTATCTGACTGACTGTTATACTATCTGTACAGACTAGTCTCAGGAGGTAAAATACATAAATTGGTGGTTGAAAGTGAACATCATCGCCCTGCTGCCAGCATGCTCTTCTGAGTTCCTCTGCCGTGGTGGCAGATAGGGATTGCAGTAACGTCCATTCATCATTCCCAGACCCTGATGGTGCTAATTTAAAATATAACAGAATTCCTAGGAAGATGCACCAGGTGATTTAGGTAAAGGGCGACGAGTAGGTTTGGGGATGCAGCATGTGACTATGTTTCATGTTGCACCTTAGATATGGGTATCACGTGAAACATGGTCCGAAAGGTGGAAGAAGCCTTTAAGGTAAAAACTGCAATAATATTTTCTTATAAGCACATTCTGAACATACACTATACTTCCTCTCTAAAATGCTTCTGGCTTTCCCTGATATACAGATGACCACTAGAGGGAGAAATTAACAAATCTGAAATACAATTATCAAGGTATGGAAGAGCAAACAATGAAAAAAGTCCCATCAAAAACTACTTTTAGAGAAAATGTTAGAATAATGATCGCTTTCTGACAATAACTTGTTTCTATTTATAATAATATGTTTATTTTTGAGGAACTACTTTAAAAACGCAATGACAGAGTGGGGAGAAATATCTGTTTGGCCCCTTGATGTCTGACTCTCAGCTGGTATCTGTGTGCACACAGTCACCGAAGGGAATTTGTCAAAACTGGAGCAGACAAAATCTGGAGCAGTTGGGCAACCAATCAGCTTCTCTCTGATTTTAAAATCTTAACTAAAGAAACTGAAGAGAGAAGCTGATTGGTTGCCATGCATAGCTTGCCCAGATTTTGTCTGCTCCACTTTTGATAGAGCCCCCCCCCC
>NW_017306687.1:603497-606954 GCF_000935625.1 Nanorana parkeri | reverse complement strand
TACGCCCCCCCCCCCCCCCCGAGCTTCATGATCACTCTTGTCCTCCTAGGCCTAGCTCTACATCTTATCTATTTTCAGTAATACAAACTACCAGCTATCACCACGGATCAGTTCAGTGGAACTTGTCAGGATGAATATATAGGAGCTGCTAATTTCAGACTAGTTTTTCAAGGTACAAGTTCCAGGGCCATCATCTTTATTCAGTGGTATCCCTAGCATAATTGCCCCCTTTGGCTGCTGGTGGGGTGGATGGGGTGCAGGCATCCTGGCGTTGCACCGCTTAGCTCTGGCTGGCTTCCCCCTAGACATGTGCCATTCCTTTCGTAAAGGTTAGTTTTTTCGATGAATTTTCAAAAAATTTCAGATGCATCCGAATTTCTTTCCCGAATGAAGTTTTATTGTGTTCAGCATCAACTTAAAAAAAAAATCTGAATTTTCGTTGCAGCAAAGTGACATTAAACAAAAGAAAAAAAAATGACTTCCTGGTAGGAATATTAGGAGGGACCCCAAGTTAAAAAAAAAAAAAAAAAGTGTGTGTGGTTCCCCCCAAATGTCATACCAGGCCCTTTAGCACTGGTAGGAATTTTAAGAGGGAACCCCACCCCCAAAAATTGGGGAAATCCTAGCAGACCCTTGATCCAAACACAGGAAAGAGGGCCCCCCCATGCGCCATACCAGGCCATGTGTCCTCGGCCCCCTTCCTGCAGACCCCCACAACCACCGAGTCAGGGTTGTAGGGAAGAGGCCCTTGTCCCCATCAGCATGGGGAAACCCGCCCAGGGCATGTAGCCTGGTATGGCGCAGGGAGGGGGGGGGGTGCTTGATCGCCCCCCCTTTCCTGCCCTGCCAGGCCTGTTCTTGGCTCACAGGTCTAGTAGGAATTTTAGGGGTGACCCCCCCCATTTTTGGGGGGGGGGGGTTCCCCCTTAAAATTCTTACCAGACCTAAAGGGCCTGGTATGACTTTTGGGGGAACCCCACGCACTTTTTTTTTACTTGGGGGGGTACCTCCTAACAATCCTACCAGACCTAAAGGGTCTGGGGATCAATTGGGGGGGAACCTCACTCTTTTTTTTTCTTCTGCAGACTGTAAAAAAAAAAAAGGTATTTTCTTTTCTTTTGTCTAATGTCACTTTGCTGCAACGTAGATTCTTTCATAACGAAGATTCATACATAATGAAAATTCTTAAATCATCCAAATCCCGAAACAAATTGACTTTCAGACCTGAATCCCTAAAAACGAAATAATGAAAAATTAATATGAAAATCAAACAAAACTATTTTTTTTTGCCGGCGCACATGTCTACTTCCCGCCCAGGTCACTGACGTCACTGGTTGCCAGGAGCTGGGCAGGATGCTGGCCAGGGAGTCCCGCTCAGCTCCTAGCAACCAGCGACTTTAACTTCCTTGTGCAAACCCTGATAAGTTTTCTAATAAAGCCATCCACGTCTATACCCCAAGCTACATCACCAACCTGGTCTCAAAATATCACCCAAGCTGTCCTCTCTGCCTCCCAAAACCTCCTGCTCTCTAGCCCCCTCATCATCATCTCTCCCCATGCTCACCTCCAGGACCTCTCCAGAGCCTCCCCCTTCCTCAGTAACTCCCTACTCCAATAGGTCCAGCTAACTACTACTCTGCCAACCTTTAGGCGATGCTTGAAAACTCATCTCTTCAGGGAAGCCTATTCCACCCCTGACTGAAAGTAGTATTAAACTCTCAGAGGGTTATTCTCTAAAGAGCCAAAGGATCCAGCCGTAACTTCGGCTGATCCTTCAGCTTGCTTCGGCCCGCCTCTGCCCTGCGGTTCAGTCACTTTGGCAGCTAAATTAATAAACCTGTCAGTCTTATTTTTCAATAATGAATCCAGATCGAACAAATATGCATTGAGCTGCAAAGTAATTCTTTAAATGTTTGCCCAAACACAAACAGTCATCATGCTTCCGAACAGCTCCAACTCTCTCAGCTCACCTTCCCTGAACTTCCTGTCCAGTACAAGATCACAAGGGGCAGAGCAGTCTCCAGCAGCTGTCCATCTACTAGCTTAGAGAAGGGAGAAGGAAAGGAGGAGGAGAAGGGAGGGAGATGACTTGCCCTGCTGTGCCTTTGTGTTTGTGAAGATCATTATTGAGCCTGATGAAGGGGACCCTGTGCGGCCCCGAAAGCGCTTGTCTTTATGACTTGTGTCAAAAAAATGGAACGTGACTCTCTGGATTGGAGAGTTTTTTATCTGTTATTGTATCTGGAGCGACGCCATCTGCAGTCATTGCAAGCACCCATTATTGGGACAGACCGGTAAGGAGTGCAGCAAGGTTTATGGACTTTATTTTGTGTTTGACACGCACAGCTTACTAGCACACACAAGGGTGTCTCCATAGGACCCCGCAAGGGGAAGGAGCCACCCTAAAACAGGAAATCAGGACCAGTGCTCAGGAGACCAGCTGATTCTGCACTTTTAAACTTCAAGGAGCAGAATCTTTTGTAAGGTATTTAATCATCATTTGAAATAACCTAAAATAAATTGACTTTAATATCCCATTAAAATGAACCCAATTCCAGAAACTGACCCTTAAAGTGGATGCAAACCCAATCACTAAAATTTCATTTACTTTCTCCATCAGTTCATCTCTCACAAATAATGCCTTTTGTGCCACTTGCCCCTCCCTTCAGATTATTAGGGGTCCCTCCTAACCCTCCGGTATTGAGTTGTATTGCCTCCCTTTATTTTGTACAGCGCTACGCAAACTGTTGGCGCTCTATGAATCCTGTATAGTAATAATAATAATAATAATCATTTTCATGCAGGTATTAAGTCTTCTCCTGTCCGTAACACACACCAAGTAAAACCTGCTCATCAGACAGAAAAGATCTGCGGTTCTCATGGCACGTAAAAATCGCAGGTGGCAAATAGGAAAAGTCTACTTTAGTGAAGTTTGCAAAGTGGAAAAAATGCATACAGCGCACTGCGTTTTATTTCAAAGGTAGAAGCACAGACATGAGCTGTTCCCAGCTGTAAATTAAAGGAACAACCCTTTTATTGTTAGAAAAAAAAAAATTAGAAGGGTGACCAGTCATTTCAGAATGGAACACTTCAGAGATCTTAAAGGTACCGAGGCGAGCGGGCAGGAATAAAATTAGCTCTCACGTTAGGCAATATGTTCGCCACTTTATGAAGTGAGATATAGATGCGTAAGCTTTTTTTATTTATATTCTTGCGTTGAGTTAACATTCCAACTGTCAGAAGTGGGAAATTTGAGAGATGACAGGTAGGCTAATTGAAAAACAGCCAAAACATAACTTGTTTTTCCAAGGCCTGAATTTATATTAGGGTCTGGATCAACAATGAAGTCAAAGGGAAAAATAGAATACGCTGATTATGTTTCGAGAAACAATAGGAAAGCTGAAGCTTTTCGAGCGCTCGAAAAAAAAAAAAAAAACATAAATCACGCGGAGGGATG
>NW_017306687.1:544983-602697 GCF_000935625.1 Nanorana parkeri | reverse complement strand
GTTTTTCGAGCGCCCCAAAAAAAAAAAAAAAAACATAAATCACGCGGACGGAGATATTAACACCGAGCCGCCTGTGAGGACTTTCGGGGTCTTGTTCATTTAGGACACTCCTGTGAAAACTTGTGCCATTAAGCAGATGTGTGCGGTGACAGCTGATGACATACATTAAGCAACAGGCCGCAACCAAGGTGAATTAATTTGTCTTAATAGAAAGCTTAAGAATACACTTCAGTGCTGTCTGTGCGGATCTCTTGTAGTTGAAGCAACTTAGAATGGAAATTAATATTAAATGGAAACTAACTTTTTTTTTAAAGGAAATTTGTTGAAATTCAACAGTTTGTTGTATTTTTTTTAAAGACATTTGTTGTTATACATATATATATATATATATATATATATATACAGGGCTTGAAAAATGTTAGGGTGTCTCACCAGTCAGTCAAAAATGTCACCAGTCAGCATGACTGGACTATAGCCTTGCAATTTATGTTAAACATTTTTGGGGACAGATAGAGCCTTCTTTTGGTGGTATATAATCACCACTGGGGGGGGTGTTTATATTTTACTATATAATGAAAAAAGTACCGTAAATTTCGAATAAAAAAATGTTTCCCCTACGTTATGTTATAAAACATCTATTCTTACCCATATTTTTGGTAAAACATAAAATTCGGGGTCATGTCGGGTAAATAGACACCAAACATGTCAAGCCTTAAAATTGCGTGTGCCCGCAAAATTAAAAAAAAACGACCACACTGAAAATTGGCCATAGACAACGCGTAAAACGCTTTTACCGCTCATCAGTTTAGTGTTATCAGTAATTAATGGCCCTAAAATTATTGCTCACACTCCGACGTTCGCGGTTATATGTAACATGTGCGGCACAATAGGCGCAATCGTTGTTTTTCTGCACGTAGGCGCACCCGACGCATATCTGTATGTGGGGGGTGGAGGACTTAAACATTTTTTTTTTCTTTTTACATTTTTTTAATACTTCTTTTTTTTTTTTTTACACAACTTTGATGCTATCGCATGGGGGGGGATAAGAAGCCCCCTATGTGATAGCCAATTTACTTGACAGGTCCTCTTTATGAAGACATCAGGGGTCTCCAAGACCCCTAATGTTATCTAGGGACTCCCAGAGAAGCTAATGAAGCAGAGATCTGCTTCATCAGTTTCTGTAGCTGGAGAGTGACACTGAATGCAGGAAAGGATGTAATCTACATCCCTTCCTGCATTCCGGGACTGGAGAGTAGATCAAAGGGAGATCGTGTACTGATCTCTCTTTGATCTCCTGTCACAGAGCCGTGCCGGTCCCGGCTGCATCGGGGACACAGCGGATCTCGGGACCAGCAACAGCAGTGACAGCTGCTGGTAATGCAACCGACCGGCGGCTCGAGACGCTCGATCGCTTGAATGCAATTGAAAGAACACTGGTTTCACTTGCCGAGGCTGCCTGGCTTCCTGACTAATCAGGAAGCCAGGAGGCAGGTCATTACGTGCCACATGGCTTCCTGATCGGTTAGGAAGCCAATCTGTCTAACAACAAGTGAAGCTGGCTTCCTAACCAATCAGTAAGCAGGGAAGTGGGTTATAACCCACTGCCTGGCTTCCTGATTGGAAAGGAAGCCGCCTCCATGCTCCCTCGGCACCGCCGTTCAGAGGGAGATCTCCCTCTGACCGGAAGTTCCAGTATCGGAGGTAAGTATTGGAGCATTTGGGCAAGTATGTGTACTCGCCCAAATACTCAGTATCTGCACCAATACTTGTATCAGTATCAGTGCATCCATAATATATATACAGTATATATGTACTTTATAATTAATTGCTTTTGGAGATATTTAGCGTATTTAGGGTAGCTTAGTTTATTTTATTTTTTCTTGTGTATATTTTATCATTTTATGTGTATTGTTGGGGGGGGGGGGTTCCCTTCTTGTGTATATTTAATCATTCTACATCGTTTTACATTCTTTGTTTCACTTGCTTTTCTTACTGTCTTTAAAAAAATAAAAATAAAACACATAAATTATGAGACTAACGAGGGCGTCTTCTGTAACCCTTTATTAAGGAACAATTTACCCTTACAAACTACAAAAAAATGCCTTAAATGGACTCTGAACTCAAAATGAAGTGGATAGTAAAACTTCAATTAATTATGTTTTACTATCTAATAGTCAAGTAAAACAAATGGCAAACACACTCATCAATTTGTTACCAGCTTTACAGCAAGGTGCACACGGAAGGGCTTTAAACAGTAACAGCAAAAAGTTTCCTAGCACACTCACCAGCCAGCATACAAAACAACTTGTCTCACCACTAAGGTTAAAAACAGAGGTTTAGATACACGTCTTCTGCAGAAAATGTGAAAGCCGCACAGCCGCGCCAAGGCACCTCTTATAGTGTGGTCCTAACTCTAAACTATGAGAGTCTCCATCTTTTTTGCATGCTGGCTGGTGAGTGTGCTGGGAAACTTTTTGCTGTTACTGTTTAAAGCCCTTCCACGTGCACCTTGCTGTAAAGCTGGAAACAAATTGATGAGTGCGTTTGCCATTTGTTTTGCTTGACTGATTTTGGTGCAGTGACGCATGGGGGGTCTCAGCTGCCGTTGTGATGTGCGGGATCCTTTGTGCGTCCCTGTGCCTTTAAGGGAGGTTGGGCTTCCTCCTGACAAACCTGCACCCAATTTTATCTTTTGCCCCATGTGCAAAAGATAAGACTTTCATAGTTTAGAGTTAGGACCACACTATATAGAGGTGCCTTGGCGCGGCTGTGCGGCTTCCACATTTTCTGCAGAAGATGTGTATCTAAACCTCTGTTTTTAAGCGGTGAGACAAGTTTTTTGCATGCTGGCTGGTGAGTGTGCTGGGAAACGTTTTGCTGTTACTATCCAATAGGGAACACTTAGGGACCAATGTAAAAATCTGCTGTGCAGCGTAAAGTTGGGTGAATGTTGTTTGCGTTGCTCCACCACCACTAGATGAAGCTGAGGAATAGGAATTTCCTATGATCTTCAGCTTCATCTGGTGGCGGTAATGGCATGCTTTACATTGGGCGGAAGATTTTTCCATTCGCCCCTTAGTAATGTTACCTGTGCCCTAGCAGTACTCTGAAAGCCTTATCTCTTGACTTTACTGACACGTGACTGTGCCAAGGCACTCTTGTGTTCACAGCTGCGTGAGATCTAAGGCACTGCTGCCTCTGACTACTTTAGATATGTGTTGTTGCTACTGTGCTGCCCACTGTTCTCCTTGCTGGAGAGGAAGGATCTGCCTGCTTTTGCATTCTGGGTAAATGCTCTTCCTCCATCTCTTCTGCTGCTTCTTGGTCAATCTCTTACCAGTCATCAGATCACCAGTCCTCAGAGGGCAGCTCTAACAAGGGGAAGTCAGCCCTGTCTTTAGCAAGATGGCTGCCTCCATACAGCAACATAATGCTGCACAAGGCATGGTTAGTCAGTAATGGGGAAAAGATCGGCTGCATGGAGACCACAGGAAACCAAAGTGACCAGTTCATATGTCCTCTGCCATTTTTTGGGACACAGCTTCCAGTGTTTAGGTTCCCCATATTTCAACTTCCCCACTGACACAATGGCAACATTTCATATAACTCTCCCATTTCCTGTTAGTGTAATTGCCTCCTGGCTTTTCTTAGAATTCTGCACCGAAGGCAAATTTTAGGCATCCCCATAAAACAGCTTGGCAAGATACTTTCTTAGGCTTCTCCACTGCTACAGAAATGCAGACACTGCAGCTTTTCTCATTACACCAATAAAACTGCACCAGGTGTTTATAATAAAGGCTGATCCTCCGATTCAGAATTCAGTTTGAGAAAGGTCATAGCGAAATGAAAAGTTTTCCACTGAGAAAGATATGATTCTGCAAAAAGAAAGAAAAGGTTGGATAATATTCTTGCAATGTAAATAGTTTACCTGGAGGGATTGTTTTTTTTTGCTAGCTTCCATATGTCTATCCAGGTGCCGGATTGCTGGCAAGGCCACCGAGACCCGGCCTTGGGGCGGCACTAAGCAGAGCGGTGGCACAGGTTTGAAGTCAACTGACGCCCGGAACATGGAGTTCCGGGTGGTAATTTGTTTTCTACATTTAGCCCTGCTTTGCACAAGCCGGGCTAAATGTAGAATAGGAGAAATCACTTGTTTCTTTACAAGTAATCTCAGCGAAGTCGCCGAGAACACTTGTAATTAGAGTGCCGGTCTGTCCTCCCCCCACCGCCCCCTCACTCCCCTGCACCTACCTCTCTCCATGCTGCGTCCTCCCGGCTCCGTCCTCGCCACCGCCGTCTTCAGGATGGAGAGCGGTGAGCAGAGCGGCAGGGTTAAAAGTAACCCTGCCACTCCGTGTACACAGTGAGAGGGGAGAGCTGAGCTTTTCCCCTCTCAGCTGTCACAGGAGTTCCAGGAGTTCCAGTACAGTGCTGTGCTGTCACCTCCAAATGCTATCACACAGTAAAATAAATTGATAAAAAAATAATTACATAAGTAAATATAAGTAAAAAGTAATAAGTAATAATAATAATGACATTAAAAAATAAAGTATATGACAATATAAATAAAAATTTAAAAAGTAAAAAAATAAATAAAAAAATGAAAAAGTGATTAAAAAGTTAAAAAAAGAAGCAAAAAAAACATGAAAAAATTTAAACCAACCCTGCCACCCCTGCTATCTGGTTGCCATTCTCCTCGGCGGAAGGGGGTTTGGGGGGCCCATTGCCGAACCCGGCCTTGGGGCGGCAGGGAGGGTAAATCCGGTCCTGTGTCTGTCCTCAAAGGTTTACTTTCAAAATAAGTTTTAAAACTTACCTCCAGGCAGATATAAAAGTCACAAATGAATGCAAGGCTTGAATATGACCTGGTATCACCTCATGCGGTCCCTGTACAGCAAAGCTCAAATTGGTAAAGGGAGCAGTAGCACATGATGCATTATAATAGGAGAGAGTGACAGTGAGATGAGTTCATCAGTTTGCTGCTTCTCCTTTCACTGTCCGGTCACAGGCTGAGGGTGGGGACAAGACCTGTAGCAGTTACTGAACTACAGCTGACAAAAATCAGGTCTCTGCCAGACAGGGCCGTGCTTAGTAGGGATGAGTTTTGGGTTCAGGACAACCATGAGTTTGACCCGACCCCAAGCTGTTCGTAGTACTCTGGACAGGCAAACAATTTGGTAAGTTCACCCAACCTCTACCAGTGTCCTAGCACTAATGAGGCTGGGTGGCATGCACAGCCTCATTGATTGACTGTTGGCTGAGCCATCCATTGTCATTGGTTGCTAAGACACTGGCAACTCCACAGTGTTATTGATTATTATTGTTCTGCCTCAAGCAGGAAAAATAATTAAGCCTATCTACCAGCAGTATCAAATTTGGCCACTAAGTGGAGCCTGAAGAAAATATCTCTGTTTATAGCAGCTTCTGACTGGTTTTGCTTTAATAAAAACTCCCATCAATCCTCAGGCTGAAGGGAAGAAATACATCTTGGGAGTTCAGACTCCTGAGAAAGAGGAAGCCATTACCACCTGTGGCACATGTTCATGAGGAAGGAATCCTACATCCCCTTTAGGCAACATCCCTGTTGTATCCACCCTGTTTTGTTAATAAAGCATCATGATTTCACTAATTTTGGCTTATTGCAGGTTAGGAGAGTTTAGCTTCATGTCGAGTTACAGACAGGCCACAGGGTATGTCAAGCAGGGACAGAACAATTATGGTCCCAACAACCAATGACGATGTGCAGCCCAGCTGCTAGCATCCTAGCAACCAATGACAATGTGCTGCCAGCCGCTAGCGTCCTAACAACCAATGATGATGTACAGCTCAGCCGTTAGCATCCCAGCAACCAATGACGATGTGCAGCTCAGCCGTTAGCATCCTAGCAACCAATGACAATGTGCAGCTCACCCTTTAGCATCCTAGCAACCAATGATGATGTGCAGCTCAGCCGTGAGCATCCTAGCAACCAATGACAATGTGCAGCCAGCCACTAGCATCCTAGCAACCAATGACGATGTTCAGCTCAGCCACTAGCATCCTAGCAACCAATAATGTTGTGAAGGTTGCCCCATGTTTCGGTTCGCTCATCACTACTGTGTAACAGAACTGTGTAAATAGCGGAAATGGGCGGACATAAATTCACATCCTTTGACAGGTAAATCGACATCCTTATATGTATTTCCCCAATGTACAGTCCCAGAGGTAGCCACCACACTCTACTTGGAAAGCAAATGCCCAGGTGCACATCCACAAAAATATCCATACAAATCCAAAGTAGATACAGTATAAAGGCACTCATGGGTCATGCAGCTGTGAAAAGTCAAAGCATCAGCATGTTATTGTCAACGTTTTGATGGAGCTCAAGACTTGAGAAAGATGGACTGAGCTTCATCGAAACATTGACAATAAAATGCTGATGTTTTGACTTATCTCCGCTGCAAGACCCGTGGGTTCCTCCGTGGATTTAGCTGTTTGCCTGGAGTTCAGCTTTGAAAAACGTCTAATTCACAATACATATGGACCAAATGGAAGTGGTGTTCTTCTTTAACTCATATTTATTACAGGTTCCTACTGAGAAAATTGTTGCGTTCCCTAGATGTCTGTCCATGTGCATTTTTTATATAGCGGTAATCATCTCCATATACAGAGCGTGAGTACAGTACGTGTAGGTCAAATACTCCCTTTTATGGCAATCAGTAATTGGGGTATTTAACTTGTTAGAAACGGAATCTTATCAAAAAGGATTACGGAAATGTGTGGATGGAGCTGCTAATAATATTGGGTTCACATGAGCTGCGGACATTTCATAAATTGAAAATTACAGCGCGGGGATAGAATTATGGTGCTTTATCCCAATAATCGCTAACAGAGCAGTGTGACTTTGAAGTCAGGCAGAGTGTGCCTGGAACACTGATAGAACTTTTTGCTTTGAAGTCTGATGAGACCCACTTAGAGAAGTGGTCTTTTTCGTGATTGGACAGCTACTTGAGCTTCTCTTGCTTACTGGGACCAGTTCTTTCCCAGTCAGTCCTTGTAGCTCAGATCCATGATTCTTCTGCAGTTTTATTTGTGAATGTTTTAGACACTGATATTATTACCTGTTTCTGACTTACACATGGTCTGGATGTACGAGGAAACGTGAGTATTTGAACACATTTTCGAGTTTGAAGAGCTGTCCATAAACCACCATAAACCTCTCCACCGGGGCCGTATTTACTCTCTCTGCTGCCGCCCCAAGGCCAGGTTCCTCGGTTCCTCAATGTGCCCCCCTCCCCGCCAACCCCCCAATGGAGAATGGCAACCAGAACTGCAGGCTGCATACAACTGATTTCGGCGACATCTCCGGGATCACTTGTACAAAACAAGTGGCGGCTTCCCCGCTGTACATTTAGCCCTGTTAGCCCAAAGCAGGGCTAAATGTAGATAAAAACTGCTCACCAAGCGCCTGGAACTGCATGTCCCAGGCTTCGGGTGATAGGAATTCCACACCCCTACTGCCCCTCTACTGCCTGCTGCCCCAAGGCCGGGCCTCGGTGGCCTTTTGGGAGATCCAGCCCTGCTTTCCACACTAGAACATGCAAAATCTTAATTTTAGACATACAGAAGTCTACTTCGATCAGTTTGTCAGAGAACAGTTTGCACAGCGCTTTGTGTATATGCTCAAACTAGGAATCAAAGCAGATTGGGTGTAATTGGCTGAAGGTGATATGCCTGTTCCCTTACCAGTTCAGTAAAATGCTGCTGAATGCTATTTTTGTGCAGGGATTTTAACAGTATCTCCTTCCTTCTTCCAGTACAGAAAGTAAAAAAAAAATCTGATTTATTACTCTAGGTAAAGAGGAACTGTAATTTGGAGGCTCTGTCCAAAAATTGGTAGACTAGTCATCAGTATTGCCTGTGCTGCCTCTGCAGCTGCTCTTTCCTCATTACTGATTTACCATGCCTTGTTCTTCACTGTGTTTCTGTGTGATGTCAGCCATCTTGGTAGAGGCAGGACTTAGCTTCCTCATGTTAGAGTCTCCAGCAAGGAGAACAGTGAGCGCACAGTAGTAACATCAGAAAATCCAAATCTCACAAGACTACTAGTCAGGGGCAGCTGTGCATCCTCATAGGTAGTTCTCTGTTAGAACATTCAGGGGAAATTCTGGACAAAAGGTGCCTTTTTAGGGTTCTGCTTAGACACCCTTAAACCTTTTAGCTATTCTCTATATAAGAATGCATTTAAGTCCACTTTAAATTGGCCTGTTTGAGTTTTGGTTGTCTAACCAATATAATGATGTCATAATGTCCTACAATGGCTGATGTTTCCCTGTGTCTATGTTCATTTTAAAAATCATTCTGTAACATGCAGGACCAGTAGGTTTAGGAATTCAATATCCAACCCATTCATTATCCACCCATATCTGATATTTGTGGTTCAGGTGGCCTTGAACATTTCTTGGAATTGCAATGCCAAGTATTCCCTGATGGAGTTTCTAGATCTGTTGATAAACTCTAATACAGAAGTCTGTAGGGCTGTAAGGCACTGGTGGGGCAAGGAATGAGAGGATGTAAATGAACAAGGAAGTCTACGGCAGTCGGATCTCGGTAAGTACACATCTGTAGATGTGATAATCTGATATTTGTGGTTCAGGTGGCCTTGAACAACCACTGCTTTTCTACATTTCTTGGAATTGCCATGGCAACTATTCCCTGATGGATTTTCTAGATCTGTGCTCATTTCATGGCTTCCCAAAGACAAACAAGGGAGTCTAATATACTGTATCTTAAAAATCATCATGTAGCATGCAGGACCAGTGGTCATGCAATGTACGGAAGGATGTTGAGGGCCTGCCTACATCCTGAGAGCATGGGAGAGTGCTGGCTGTCATAGGAACATGCAGTAAGGTGAGTATTCCTCTACTTGAAACCTTTTCTAGACTAGATGAGCATTTAACCCTTGTTTTCCAGGAAGGGGGGTGCAAACTATTGATATTTAATGGCTGACCAAAGATCATCTTTAAACTGAAAATCCCATCCCCAGGTGTGATTGGAAGAAAAAAGTAGCAGTACATTGATGAGTTTATCCCTCTGCTCTCTTGTACTGTAAATATGGTTGCCCATCCCTCTCCCCCGGCCTGAGAGCTACTTGTATAGAGGACTACAGGATTCTGATATCAATATCTTTTTTTTATGCTAATCTAGGTGAAATACACTTAAGTATTTTTTTATTGAACGTATAACTGGGTTAAATAGTGTTTCTCATGCATCTGCCTGGAAATCTGTTATTAGTACAGCTTCTCATGTTCACTCTTTAAATAAGAAGCGACTTCACGAATGCCGTGCTGTCACAAAGCCCCTAGTGCACCAGCCGCTATAGCAGATGTCCACTAAAAGGAAGCCAGGTGCTTAGCATATTTTATTCTGATGGGTAATTTTTTAAATTATTGCAATCAATGAGCTAATAATACTGGTCGTAATAGTACCATGTTATTACTTATTACCTTTAATCATTGACAGCAATCCAATTGTGTGCAATTAGTGAAATCATTCTAACTAAGTTACAGCAGATGGTGCAGGCTTGCTGCCACTGCTTTCTCCAATGTGGTGACCAGTAATGTGTCGGCATTATACAGGAGCCTCTTGTCAAGTCTTCAGACAGCTTGTGCATTCTGAAATATCTACTCATGGCAAAAACTGCGAGTGAGGTAATCAAGGATATTGTTATTGATTGATAGCAGGAGTCAGTTCATGCCGTACTTTCCCTTACAGCAAAGTCTTTATGCAATCTTTATGAGAAGGTTTAGCTCAGCATTGAAATGTTTGGTGATCAATTTTCCCCATCATATCTGGAGGGAGCAATCAACTTACTATAAAGCTGAGTTTATGCCCCAACCATGCTCATTTGGCCCGAAGGCGAAGTTCAGAGCATGCGTGATTTAGGCTAGATCCACACTTCTTCTCTGGGGTGAGTTGTGTAAATGCAGGTACGTCATTGCACGTTTTTTCACGTGTTAATGTGTGATGCTCAAAACGAATGAGCTGGCAATTTACATCAATGTCCCAGAAAATGGACATGCACCTTTTCTGGCAGTGCACCGCAGCAAGCATTCCTGCAAGGCAATAGTGTGAACCGAGCTGTGGGCTTTAGCCACGCCTTTGCGTTTTTAAAATATATATACACACACACACACACACAAAATCTATTTTGTTCAAGTTAAATAAAAATAACCACATATAGGGCCATCCATATAATGAGACAGCCTGAGGCTGTTACTTTAAGTGGCATCTCTTTGGGTCATAGGGGGTGGGGGGCAGGCAGAGCAGTAGTTGCCTTGCCTTCCCTTTGCTAAGAGCTCTTATCAAACTGGGATGCTCTGGCCAGCACCCCACCCAGCTCATGGCAACCAATGATGTCACTGGCTGCCAGGAGCTGAGTGGAATGCCCTGGCTGGTGTCCCACTCAGCTCCTGGCAACTAGTAACTTCAGTGAGCTTTGCCGCCCCCTGATAATCTGCATCACCAGCAATTCCCCCCAACTTCAGGCTAGGGACACCTACATACCCCACATACCCTCACCCCACATACCATTATACTGTAGTTCCCATTTAAACATGGATCTTTTCCGTAAAGAATCAGCTCAGCAGGGCCTTCTCTCTCCACCTTCCTAATGACATAGGCAGAATCCAGGGCTGTTGGGGTGGTTAAGAAAAGAGGGGGCACATGTAATATGAATGCCCTGGGTCCACCCATTTAATGAAACAGCCCTGTTGACAATGTCTGCCCATGAGCTTAAAGTATATTTACCACAAAAAAATATATATTTTTGTTTTGAAAGAAGGGTTTTTTTTTTTTTGCTGTTTTAGTCCTGTTGGGGAGATTTCACTTCACTTCCAGTCCTGGAGACACAACAGCAAGTGTGAGGAATTCTAAGAAGTGAGGAGAATTTCTGTCACCATTGGAAGAGTTCCCCTAAACTCTTGCTCTGGTGATAATTCTTTAATTTTAGATTTACCATCACAAACTGCCTTGGTGGAAATGATCACCAGGACAAAGAGTGGTGTCAATCTCTCTAGGTTCCAAAGACCTGCCCTCGACTACATAAAAAATGAAAAAAATAAAATAAAATTGGGCTATACATACACTTTAAAACAACCAACCAATTATTGTTTTCCTGCTCTAGATCCACCACTTTGTATATGAGCAGTTTTTTCCCCAGCTTCATTATTTGAGAAAAGCTGATAATAGGTAAAACGTAGAGACCGAAAGAGTTCGGCAATTAGAAACTTTAGAAGAGTTTTTATTTAGACCAAAATTCTTCCCCTCAAAGACATTTCAGACGGGCTTTTTTATTTTATATTTAAGAGCTTCGTTCAATAACAGAGTGCAGTTTTATTATGCAGATATGACTGTTTAATTGAATTTTGCTCCTCTAAGCCAATCTCACAAGAGACTAGCACTCTACTTTTTCTTCCCAAAATAAATAAACATCGGGTCTGTAAAACGAAGCTTTACGGTATCTTGGATAAGCTAATCTCGCGTATTGTTTATCATGAAAAAGTACTTTTCAAATTTACTGAGACATATTCGAAAATTGACATCAAGGAATGCTCTTTAAAGCCTATTCCCAGTATGTCAAGATTTTATACCAATTTTTCTATAAGAATGCTTTCAGTTTCTTGAATTTCATCTAAAGCATTGGGTTGTGTTTCATAAAATAAGAAAAGAGACGTGGAACTCTCAGCCATATAACAAATGTACTATTCTACAATTCCCAAATAAATCTCCTTGCCAGTATCAAGTACCAAATAAATCTTCTTGCCAGTATGAACTCCTTCTTGTTAATATTTAAGCTTGTCTATGAAACCTGTCTTGTGAGCATTATCGCTTGTACAAAGTTAGAACAGGCTTCATTTATTAAAAGTGTCTAGAAGAAGGTAATTGTAGCTCACATCAACCGTTTTGACCCTATGCTAGCCAGCTGATGGATATAACTGAATGCTTAAATCAGTTACTTTTCCTCTGATACATTTATGACAAAATAATAAAGCTGGTTTTAGTTCCTATGAGCCTTCAGGAATTCTCTCAGGTAGCACCTGCCACAGAACAGGGTGAATTCAGGCACAGCCAGCCAATTAAAGGATCACAATGAGCCTTGATCTTCCTTTTCTTCATAGATAATATGGCCAAATGGCAGCAAACACTAACAGGCAAAAAATAAGTCATGGACCCTTTAGAAAAAGGAGATATTTTGCCAGTATCTCAATTTAATTAAGAAAAATCTGAAGTCAAGTAAGGGTCTGCAATAAAGTGTATGAAAACCCGATAACTAACATCTCCTCTAAGCTTTGAAGAGCATGTAAATCTTAAAGAAGAACTGTGAGGCGATTGAAAATCACTCATCCTCATAGTTCGAGCCGACCTGTGACAATGAAACTGTCACACATTGGCTCAATAGATCGGGAAGTGAGCGAACACATACCGTCGCTCGCTCACTTCTCGATCATCTCCCTGCAGAGAGCCGTGACTGTCAGTCAAGGCTCCCTGCAGGGATTCCCCCCTCCCTGCTCCGATCCTCCAGAGCTGAGTGACGGAACAGACCGGGGAGGGGGCGGGTACAGCTGGATCTGCCTCTAGATAGGCAGTGTCAGCTGTCACTCACGCAGCTGGGTGGATCTCGACAGTAATGTCGTGATCCGTCCCGCCTGTGGTTCTCTCAGTATACCGCGAGCTGTAGCTCGCGATTTACTGTGCTTTGGGTCACGGGAGGAGGTTAGTATATGTCCTCCCGTGACCCTTAAGAGAACTATGGGGAAAAGCACTGACCTCATAGTTCTCTTTTAGCTATGAATTTCTCTCTTTTGCTCTGTTAAATATAACATTGAAACCATTGTTCAATGTCTGTTGGATACAGTGGCATATCCAGGGTGCAGCACATGCTGTGGGGACCACCTAAAGGGGGGCAGTTTAATTTTTTTCTCTATCACCCCTCGTATACACATCTCCCCAGCAGGCTCTTAGCAACCAAGGACACTATAGCCAGCATCCTGCGTAGCGATGTCACTGGTTGCCCGGAGCTGGGCAGGACACCAGTAAGAGCATCCCAGGTTACACATCTCCTTGTCCTGCTATTAGCAGCCTGGGACACTCTGCCCTGGACAGGATACCAGGATAACATAAACTTCACGATTCATCTTTTTCTTAAATTGCTATATCTTTAAAAAAACAAAAACGGACAGGATGAATACTCATGCATTTTATGTTTTGATGTTCTTGTTTCTTGAATTGATTTTCACAACAAAGATGCTCTAGATATGCACATGGGGATATGCTGTCTATCTGTGCTACTACTGTTGACTGATAAATTCTCTATGTTCATCTTGCCATTGTGCTGTGATCTTGTCAATAATCTACCGTGCTCATAACTCCCTAACTGTGCACTTTGCCTTCTCTGCACTGAAATCCCAACCAGTGTTATTAACAATGCACCAGAAGCATGCTTGGAGCAAAAGACAGCACCACTTTTTTGTTTTTGTTTAGGGAAGCTTTGCCGCAATAAAATAAACACATAAAACAGTTTAACCTAAAATAAAATATCTATCGACATAAAATAAAAAACAATATACCTGCGAAAAACGAAAACCCATGAAACAAATGGCCATTTTTTTCAAATATAGGGAAGCCTTGCAGCAAAACAAATTTTTAAATGGTTTGGTAAGGCCAGGAAAGTCACTATAAGTGCCGGCCGGCCCCAAATCATCCATAAAATTTTATTACAGACAAAAAAGCCCCCAATAATGATAAAAAAGGCAGCAAAGTGGTGATTGCCCTGAACTTTTTATGGTCACAGTAGGAAATTTACTTATGTCCTCATGTGAACCAAAAACTCAGCATATTTTGGGCTATTGCTCCCCATATGCTGACAAAGCAGAGCTGCGCTGCAGCCGGGAAGGATCCTGACAATATTGTCAGGATCCACCCTGCTACCTGATTGACAACTGGCTCTGCTTCTCTAGAGCCAGGTCCAGTTGCGCCCGCCCCCTTCCCCCGTCTGTCTCTCCAGTATGCGCTGGAGGAACCAAGAGAGGGAAGGGGTGACTCCCTTTGGGGGGATGTTTGGCTGACATTCACCGCTCTCTGCAGCGGTTTGTGATCGCCCAGTTCTCAATCTATAGAGCCAATGTGTGATAACTGCAATGTCGCCTCTAACTATTGGGATGAGTGTACAGGTGAAACTCGAATAATTAGAATGCAACTTAAAAAGTGAAACTAATATATGAGATAGACTCATTACATGCAAAGCAAGATAGTTCAAGCCGTGATTTCTCCTTTAACCAAAAGCTCCCCTATTGGTCATTCTTAAGCTGAGCATACACAGTTAGGATTTTCTTTGAATCTTGTGTGCAAAATCTGGTCAGAACACTCGATAATACTGTCGGAGTCTTAACGAATGTTGTTCCGAATTTGATTTTATTTTAACATTCGATTTTTAAAATAAATGGAGTTTCCACAAACAAAAACCACATTCATTGTTAGAATGTTGTTCGAGAAAAGTTTTTTCATCCCGCTTGTCACTAAAGTCGAAAATGATCATCAATCTACCCATTTAAAAAAAAAATGCAAACAAACATTCCAGAAACAACCATCTATAAACAAAATTTTAACCGTGCATATTCAACTTCAGCTTGTTGGCCATAGTTCAAAGTAAATTTCCTGGGATAGTGAATCTCAAACCTGCAGGACTTGAGGCAGCACAGTGGTGTAGTGGTTAGCACATCTGCCTTGCAGCACTGGCGGTCCCTGGTTTGAATCCTGGCCAGGTTGCTATCCGCAAGGAGTTTCCATGTTCTCCTGTGCTTGCGTGGGTTTCCTCTGGGTACTCTAGTTTCCTCCCACACTCCAAAGACCTGCTGGTAGGTTAATTGGCCCTCTATGTATGCATGTGAGAGAGGGACCTTAGATGGTAAGCTTCTTGAGGACTGATGTGAATGTGCAACTATGTAAAGAGCTGCGTAAATTATCAGCACTATATAAATGCCTGTTATAAATAACAAACCTATGATAGCAGCAAACTCAAACCTTATCCCTACAATACTCAACTGTTACAAAGTATGAGGGGACCTTATTGTAGTCTTCAGACTCATCAATGGGGACCCCAATATTATGAGCAAACTGTTTTATCCCAAAACTGTATTGAGAACCCGGGGACACAACAAGAGATTAGAAGAGAGGGGGTTCAATCTTAGAATTCGTAGAGGATATTTCACTGTGAGAGTGGTGAAAGTTTGGATTTCCCTCCCACAGGCAGGTGGTATCTGCGGATAACATTGATAAATTCAAGAAGCTTCTGGATGAGTTTCTTCTCTCGCAGAATCTACAGGAATATGGGAAGTGTTAGAGCAAGATAAACACACACACACACACATAGGTTGAACTGGATGGTCTTTATTCAACCTTACATACTATGTTACTATGTTAATTATCTCGTAAATCATTCTCCATCCTCGTGAAATGTTATTTTATCACCACTTCAGTTCTTTTTCCTTCTTCCCGCAATAGCCTCCAATTCGGTCTAGTTCACTAAAGTCTACAGGGATTCCATGTGTTAAAGATATTATCACACTTTGTGCTCACACGGACTCCCAATTTAAAAAACTCTTCACATGCATCAGTAAGATATGACGTTGTGTGCCTTCCCCTGCCAATATCATTTGTGGGCACACATTTTGCCAGTATTGGGAACAGTCTATTTTACTCTCCCAATAAATCTCCTTTAAGATGGCTTCATAGTGCTAAGATTTTAGTGAATCTGGTTTACATTGATTTGATTTTTTATTATAATGGCCATTAAAATAATGTGGACAGTGTAACAATATCACTAATAGTATCACATAACTGAATGGTGACCCAACTGAGAAGGGGACTACCTGTGCACCTCGCGTCCCACACCTCTGGTGGTGGTGATGGGGAGAGGCACAGGTGCCAGTACTGGTGGCTCGCTGTTTTTCATAGAGTTGCTTGTGTGTGTTGGACCAGCTGGTGAATTTGCAGGACTGGAATGTACCTGAGCAGTCTTCCAGCGACTTGTTTCTGAGAACGGGCCTGTCTATCGGCGGCTGTCATCCCCCCACACCTGCTCCTCCTTACTTCTCCCCGCTTCCCTGTGCCGATCGTGGATGTGGGTGGGATGTGAGTGCGAGGCGGGGGAGGAGGTGCGGCGTGTGGATGCGGCCGGGCGGGTCTGGCAGCAGCGATCGTGAGGTGGTGTGGCGCGCAGCGTGTGTGGAGCCGAGAACAGGGCCAACCAATCGGAAGCCGATTAATCGATGATTGAAAAAGTTGACAACTTTTCCAATAATCGATTATGTTGATTAGTTGTTGCAGCACTAGACACTGGGACCTCTTGGAACCAGATCAGGCAACAGGTGTGGGGCCAGTGAAGCACTGGTTGGATGAAGTGGCTCAGGGTACTGGTGGAGCTATGCACCAAGTGGCAGGCCAGGAGCGAAGTCAGGTTCAAGCCGAGGTAATACACCAGATGCAAAATGTTAAAGTGCCAAATCACAGATCAGGAGCAAGGTGAGGAGTCATAAGCCAGGGTCATACACAGGAGAACAGAGAGTCAAGGTACCAAATCAGAAGGAGGAAGCGGAGTCAATGGACTTGGGTTCAAACACAGGAAATCAGGAATGCAGGAACAGAACACAGGGCACACAGGGACAAGTAGACGACCACTTGACCATGGCCTCTTCCATTTTATATAGGGAATCGTACACACTAATGAACGGACGCTAACGAGCATGCACCAGTAAGCACGCGTCCATGCGGTTTCGCATAAACAATGCAATACGTCTATGTGCCAAAAGCACATTTGCCTGCTACTTTTAACATAGGACTGCATGCTTGTGTGCGCGCATATCTTTGAGCAGGAATCAGTTTGCAGGTTAGTCTCTTACAAATAGTAGTAATATGATATCACCACATACGAAGCAGGTTAAGTGTCTCATGCTCCTTTCTGAATTGAGCATTGAGAATGTTGAGCTACATAAGGTGTCATGTGATGAAACAAGATGTCACCAGAATAAGAAATGTGTCCAATTAAACGTCTTCATTGACCTATAGACATATTGTCACAAGGATGACAACGTTTTGGGGTTGCACAGGGTCCCTTCATCAGGTGTCATATTGAGCCTGATGAAGGGACTCTGAGCGGCCCCCGAAATGTTGCCATGCTTGTGACAATATGTCTATAGGTCAATATGACGAAACATGACACAAGGGAGCCCGGTAAAAATAACTTTGTGATTGAGCCTAATGAAGGCCTTCACACAGCCCACTCTTAGTTGCAGTCCTTTACTTCACCAAAATACTGTTTCACTTCAGAGCTGCTGTAAAACAATAAGATTATACTCCTCTTATATCTATGAAAACGACCATAGGTCATCTTACGCTAGATCAGCATTCTATAAGGTGAAAGAAAAAAACAAAAAATGTTGGACCTATTTTTATTGAAACTTATACTAAGTAACCTCAGCATTATAGGTAGAAGAAAAATGTCTCATAATGCCGCAGTTAGACTTTACTGAAAGCTTGTTCTTTAAAGTAGTCTTTGTATTTTAATAATGGCTTTGCCAAGCAGTAGTCAAAATGAAAACATACCGTGGTCCAAAATCCGTCTTAGAGTAGTTGTTCATTTTGGCTTGGACTTGATATATTTTCATATACTGTAAATGTCTATAAGCTGATCCATGTGTTGTATTAGAGAATTAGGTTATTTTACAGTATACTTTTGAAAAACCATGAAAAATTGGCGCTTGCAGTGGATGGAATTTTCACAATTTGAAGATGAAATTTGATAATTTTACAATATAAACACTTGCCACAGACATGACTCCCGGAGAGAGATGATTCCTGGGATTTGTAGTTTCACCACAGCTGGAGGGCCGGAGTTTGGCCATCCCTGAGCTAAGCAAATAGGTGCAAGCCTTCCATTGGATAATTACTTCCATGATAGATTAGTTTCAGTTGGCAACAAGTTATTTACCCTAACTGATGTAGTAGCTTCTCATTTCTTCCAGGACTTCTCTAGAATCTCTTCCATCCTCTGGAACTCTTTACCCCAACCTGTCCGTCTATCTCCCACACTGACTACCTTTAGGCAATCCCTAAAGACTCATCTCTTCAGGGAAGCCTATCCCGCCTCAACCTAACCATTGAATTATCACATTCTCAAACAATTCATCCCCACACAACTACCTTCTCATGTATCACTTCTTCCTCCCTTGTAGATTGTAAGCCCTCACGGGCAGGGCCCGCCTTACCAACTTGTCTTGAATTGTATTGTAATTGTAATGTCTTCCTTATATTGTAAAGCGCTGCGCAAACTGTTGGCACTATATCAATTTTGTATAATAATAATTTCTTTAACAACTGTGACAGATGACATATCCTGTTGTCATGGAACAGATGCAACTCTGTTTCAGAAGGGTCAAATTATTGGCCTGCAAAAGGCAAAACTAACTAAAATTGTGTTAAGAACTGTCCACTGAATTTTTAAAATCTGGAAGGATAGTAGTGAACCATCATATGCGAGGAAGAAAGAGAAAAATCGTGAATGATTGTGATCAGAGATCACTTAAATGTTTGGTGAAACCACCACATCAGGAAGCCGGGAGGCTTGTCATTACCCATTGCCCGGCTTCTATAATACCTCTTATGATCGGAGATGGAATTCAGCTGCAGATTTCCTTTCAACCAGTCCAAAAAACAGTCACTTCACACGGTAGTTGATCAATAAGTTTAAATGAGAAAGTGTCAAGCAAGGCCTGGAGATATGGATAGCAGAGGAATGAGCAGAAGGCCTGCATGACAAGGCTGGGAAGGGGAACAAAGTTAGGAAAGGGTTAAAGAAAGAAAGAAGAGGTTATAGAAAGGTCACTTACAGGATTGGAGGAAGGGGTCGTCCAGGAGGGGGCGTCAGGAAGATAGCCAGGAAGGAGGAGTCCGGAAGTCCAGTTGGGAGTCTGGCAGCAAGTGAGTAACTTATGAGAGGAGGTTTTGGTGTCTTGGCATGTTTGTCACAGCTCTGGATTGGCCGTTTGGATCTTTGGAGGCAGTTGTCAGTGGTGGCATATCTTGACGGGGGACCCATCCGTGGTGTGGGTGTCCTCCGGTAGTCGTACAGTCATATGGGTATGACCAGTTAATAGGGACCAACGTGGGTCTGCGGGCAATATAGTTAAGTCCCCGAGGCGGTGTATGGCGGCTGGGGGCATTCAGTTACAAGTAAGGTGCCCGCAGATACTGGTCTGGTTTTTGAGTCATATTGCCTTCAAGGATCTTGAAACCAAACATTTTATACTGTATGGTTATTGGTTGTTGTTATTGTTATTTATAAGGTTATTTATAATAAAAGGCTGCTGTGGCTAATTAAACTCCAGTATTGTGTGGCGTATTGATTGGGAACAAGGGATGGGGGTTGGGAAGGTAAGGAAGGTATTGGCAAAGGGACCTCTGAGCTACCATTGTCATGTTCACTTCACAAACAAGCAGCAAAAGTCAATTGTTTGAATGAGCAGGTAACAACTCTGGTATTTGCAATGTTCACTTCACATCACAAGGTTATTTATCGCATAAGTTTGTATGGCAAGTATAAACGGTGGTATTTGTAATGTTCACTTCACAACCAAACTGCAAAAGACAAATAGGTTGAATGAGCAAGTAACAGCTGGGGTAATCAATACTTGCTGTTAGGTGTACACTGGTTAACAGGCAGATCCAATCCTGGAGTCTGTATCCTGGCTATAGAGGCTGGTATAGCAGTAGTTTTAGGTGCAGGGACGTGAAGCACTAGAAGTCCCAGAAGAATCAGGAGGGTAGACAGGCTCGGGAAGGTTCCTTGGGGACAGTCTATCATTCATGATGGAGAGCGGGTATGCAGAGAGCTTTGTCCAGCGTCCGCACTCATTGCAGGAACACCAGACAAGTAAACCCTTGCTGCCTAAGCTGAGGAGGAGGGGCGGAGCGCTGTGATGTCGACGGACCGGGGGCGGAGCTACCCTCTGTGTCCGAGACGCTGGAGAGGTAAGTATAGCGGATCTCTTACAGCTTCCTGCTGTTTGACCATCTCAATGCTGATTGGCTGCAAAGTATGGGGGGTAGGAGTAATACAATGTATTTATTACAGGTATTTATATTGTGCCAACAATTTACACAGCGCTTTACACAGTTGCACATTCACATCAGTTCCTGCTCTCAAGGAGCTTACTAAGGTCCCTATGTCACACACACACACAGGGCCAATTTAAACAGGAGCCAATTAACCTACCAACATGTCTTTAACGTGTAGGAGGAAACCAACGCAAGCACAGTGAGAACATGCAAACTCTTGCAGCTCATGTCCTCATCAGGATTTGACCCCCAGTGCTGCAAGGCAGAAGTGCTAACCACTAGGCCACTGTGCTGCCCAAACTAACGCAAGTATAAGTGGAAAAGAGCAAAGAAGTTAAGAGAAGGATGCAAAGAAAAGTGACAGGAAAAGGGAACGCTAGAGATGATGGGAAAACAACCCGTCTCCCACAAGAAGAGGGGACACAGGGCACATCAGGAATGATCACCTTGTAAGTCCAGGTGGCATCTTATTTTTTTATTCTTTTTGGTAAATAGGTAAAAATTAAACACAAAAATAGTTTATAGCATTTTGGTGACTTCTCCACATTGAGAACTAGGACCAATGACACTGAATACACAAGTATTAGTACAAGTATAAGTACAAGTAGCTGCAGAGAAGCTCCTGTATTCTATAATAACATCATTACAGCAAAAGCAGGGATATTGGCAATTGACAGGGACCCTGCCGTTCTCTTGAACTAAATCCTCTTGATACCTTTGCAATGACCATGACCTTACCTAAGTGGTCAGATATAGTCAGAATTTAAAGTAGATCTTTCAGTAAACTTACAAGTCTGCATCAATAAATTCCGGACACAGTACACAGCAGTACTATTATTTTTCAAAAAAGCTCAAACTTATGTAATTAACCGCTTGAAGACCAGGTGTTTACACTCCCTTCCTGGCCAGGCCATTTTTCAGTATTCAGCGCTGCGGTACTTTGACTGACATTTATTCCGTCATGCAACGCTGTACTGAAATGAATTTTATACCATTTTTTGGGGACAGATAGAGCTTTCTTTTGGTGGTATTTAATCACCACTGGGGGTTTTATTTTTTACTATATTCAGGAGAAATTACTGAAATTTTTTTTTTTTACATTATGTGATAAAACAACTAATATTACCCACTTTTTTGGTAAAATATAAAAGTCGGGGTCACGTCGGGTAAATAGACACCAAACATGTCAAGCTTAAAAATTGCGCGCACTCGCGAAATCGCAAAAAACTAGCATACCTAAAATTGGCCATAGGCGACACTTTAAAAGCTTTTACCGCTCATCAGTTTAGTGTTATCAGTGATTGATGGCCCTACAATTATTGCTCTCATTCCGACGTTCGCGGCGATATGTAACATGTGCGTGTATGTAGGGGTGGGGACTTTAAAAAATGTCAGCGGGAGGGGGGAGAGCTGCGGAGGGGGCGCACGTCTCGGGGCCTCGTACAAGCGATCCGCCGGCTCTATAGCCGGCGGATCGCTTGTATATTAACAGGCATCGCTGCCTCTTTTCAAATAGCGGGGATTTCCCGCTCGAGCACGCGGACGTGTATACAAGCCCAGTTACGTCCAAGAAGCTCCCGGCCGGCCGTGTATACACATCCGCTGGCCGGTAGGTAGTTAAAGAAGCTGTCCTTGGTCTCCAGCCAACTGACTTTATCGAGCCTGAGATTATTATTATACAGGATTAATATAGCGCCAACAGTTAGCACAGCGCTTTACAATATAAGGAAGACATTACAATCACAATACAATTCAAGACAAGATGGTAAGGAGGGCCCTACGCCTGAGGGCTCACAATCTAAAAGGGAGGAGCAAGTGATAGATGAGAAGGTAGCCGTGTGGGGATGAATTGTTTGAGAACGTGATGGTTGAGTGGTTAGGTTGAGGTGGGATAGGCTTCCCTAAAGAGATGAGTGTTAAGGGATCGCCTAAAGGCAGTCAGAGTGGGAAATAGTCGGACAGGATGGGGTAAAGAGTTCCACAGGATGGGAGAAACTCTAGTGATGTCCTGGAGGCGAGCATGGGAGGAGTTGACGAGGGAGCTGGAAAGCAGGAGGTCTTTGGAAGAGCGGAGGGGGCGGTTAGGGTGATACTTTGAGATAAGGTTTGAGATCTAGCCGGGAGCAGAGTTGTGGATGGCTTTGTAAGTGGTTGTTAATATGTTGAATTTTATCCTTTGAGCAATCATCAGTCTGCTGCAGTCTGGAGGAAGCATTTCCCTACTCAACCCCACTGATCAGACTACAAGCCACAAGTAGGCGTAGGGTTCAGGTTCACTGCTACCACCCAGACGATACATGAAAATGGCCAGAATTGAATAACATTAACCCTCCATAGACTTCTCCGCAAAGATTGCAAATGGCCAACTTCGAGGAAGAGTGACAAAACTGTGAACCGAACCCAGGCAGATTCACTCATCCTTAGCCACAAGGTAAAAAGCTGCAGCAGAAGAAGAAAACACATAAATGGTTGGCTGCTATGAGTGCTGGGAAATGCTTGCATTCTATTGTTCTATGAAAAGTCTTGTCCACATGCACTGTGCTTTGAAAAGATAGTTATAAATTGATTGGAATGGTTACCATTTTTGTTTGGCGTGATGGATTTGGGATAGGGACAGGGACACACTGGGGGTCTTCAGCTGCCATTGAGCTTTACTAGGCTTCTGGTGTGTCTATACACCTTTAAAGAGGAATAGACTACCTCTAGGCATAGCTGCCCTCATGATTTTTCTTGCTATATATGTGCCAGGTTGGGAGCTCTGTTAGACTAGTTAGGTGCAGGTGTGGAAGGTGTGTTGAGGTGCTATTCCGAATTAATGGCAATGCAACACACCCGTACACCTAGGTGTTAATACTAGTGAACTAGCTAACTGTTGCAACAACACCCCCCTACTTTCAGGCTTTCTTCAGAAATTTGTGCAAAGGGAATATACCAAACAATGTTGTGGAGTTGTGATGGTATGATTTCTCACAGACAACTTGTTTAGATGTTAAAGCCCACAAACAAAAAACTAACCTTGCAGGGGGACTACCCCATATTGAAATTAATAAATGCTGTTTTTTTAGTGGCTGGTATAAAGCAGATGTCCTTACCTGAACCCTTCTTCCCCGGTGAACAGCACTCTCCTCTTCTCCCCTCCACTCCAGCTGGTGGATGTCCCACGGTATCCTCATGTCTGATAAAGGTCTATGGAACCTACATTAGATATGATGACATCAGCCGTCCTTAGACCACTTGAGCCCGGGGGAGAAGAGGCTGTGGGAACTGGTCCAGCAGCCCGCAGGAAGCTGGCAGGAGCGGGAATCAGGTAAGTAAAACTGATTTACTCCATCCCCTAGACAAAAATGAGCACTTAACCCTTGCAGTGCAGGGCTACCCCCACTGCAAGGATACTTTTTTGTTTTCCTGGAGATGGGCTTCAAGTTATCCTTGTCATAAGGGGTATACTAACCTCATTTTCTAGAACATGGGTAGGCCACCTCAGCACTCCAGATCCAGATTTATCAAGCGTGCCTTGTGCTGTTGAGGGGAGCTGCAATGGGATCTGGACTTAAAAATAGAATACACTAATTTTTTTCCCAACCAATTAAACCCAGATCTGATAAGTTTTTTTCAACCTCTGCACTCCAGCTGTGGTAAAACTACAAATCCTGTGATGCCTCTGTTTCTAGGAATCATGCCTGTGATTGTCAAAGTCTTGCAATGCCTCATGGAACCTTTAGTTTCATAACAGCTGAAGTGCCGAGGTTGCCTACCTCTGTTCTAAAATGAAGATATTCTTTGGTTTCAAGTTTCAATATTAATGGACCAATTTTCTAGTGCAACAAATGTCTGTTTCTAATAGGGACCATAAGACCTTATGCACAGGGCCGGATTTCCCACAAGGCCAACCGAGGCCCGGCCTCAGGGCAGCAGGGGTGTGGAATTCCTATCTCCTAATGCTCGGGACATGCAGTTCTGGGCGCATTGAGGAACCTGGCCTTTGGGCAACAGAGAGAGTAAATCCGGCCCTGATTATGCACACGAACACCTGGGGATTCTTGCACCAGGAATCCCAGGTGTTTCCGTACAGATGCTGTGCCCATTCAAGTTAATGACAGGGTTACAGCGGCCGCATCTGTCCTTGGCTGTCTCCATATAATCATGCATGGTCCTATGATGGGAGAGATGTGTGTCTCTGGACTCAGAGGGCTTGCGTCCCGAGACAAGCATATCACCGGGGAATCCTCAGACTCCCGTGTGCATGAGGCCTGAAAAGATGACATTCTTTTTGAAGGACACTGCCAAAAAATAGCACATTTGATAATCTGGAGACCCAAACACGCAGTCATGGGATGACCCCAACCCACAAGCTAAAAATCTCTGTTGTAGAAGAGATGACATAGGCACGTCATATCATGGTCTACAAATGTAAGCTCACAGGCCTCGCTAAAGCTCCTCATTTTACACAAATCCCAGACTTTTCTATAGACTGAGCTTTACTTTGGAACTGGTTCCTGCACATCATTGAGATTTTATCTTTTTTTTTTACACGACTAATGAAAAAAATACATTGTTTTTGCAGTTTACCTTGTCAAACTCCCTGCCAATTGCACTGCCGAAAAGATGAAGCCGAAACACTCCTGCAACCCAAAAACAACAATCTAACATTTCAGCGAAGACAAACACATACTCTATTCCGCCGGATTGATGTAGTAGAGAATAAACCCCTCGATTAAAAATAATATACATCTCCGAAGGCAGAAAAAATAAATCTTCCATGGGAACCGGGCAATAAAACATACATTACATTACGGCTCTTGGGTTTTGGCTCTTTTTTTGATCGCTCAGTGTCAATAGATACATAAAAAGTACAGTAATCTGAAAATAAGGCATTAACACCTGTGGCCAGCATGACAAAATATCCTGGATTACCAGAACCATTTTTTATTGAATAAGGTCTTTGTGTCACATGTTCCAGGCTGAAGAAGCCAATAAAAGCTTTGGAATTAAACTACTGAACCAACTCCTGTTGAGTGCGGTTGACTTTTTCTCTCTGGCAAATTAAAACAATGTGCAGGTGCCAGGAAAATCATTAGCGTTGATATTTAATGTGAAAAAAAGCGAAAACCTCTAACGGCTTTAGATTTCCATTTATTTTAACCGAAGAAAAAAATTTAACGAGATGCGGTTTGCTCATATATGAAGCATTTCACCTGGGCGTTTTGTAGCGCGTTCCTAGGCTCTGCAAAACGCTCAAACACCGAAATCCCATTGTTTCCTATGGGTATGGTTCACACCTGGGCGTATTACAGGCAGTATGAACGCGCTACAAGTACAGGAGCTTCTTTGGGGCGTTTTTGTCTCGCGTATCTATTGGGATACAGCCAGGTAGCCCTCGCGACACATGCTATTAGGCAGGTGGTCATAATGTTATGGCTGATTGGTGTATAGTAAATGTTAGAGCTGTAGACTGCTCTCTCATCTGCTCTCACCTTTTGTGCATTTGGGATTGTAGATTTGCTGCCTCTGTGTATTTAAAGGGAGGTGTGCAGATCTAGTTTTTAATATCCCTCTTCTGACCACATGTTCCTGTTATCTAATGTAACCCAAGCTCCATACTAAAATGGCTCTGGGATGTTTTTCTTCCATTGGCAGCAAAGAGATTGCGGCACAGAAAGCTGTGAACAAGATGTGTACTGATATACTATATTAGAGTTTGCATCCCTGGAAATTAATTGACAATGCTGGCAAATATTTTGGAGGGTAATCTAGTAGTAAAAATGTGAAGCCATGTATGCAGGTCTGTAGAACATACTGTAGCTGGCAAGGTCTACATATTTTATGATTTTTGTAGGTGCGTAATACAGAATGCAGCTCTATACACATGAAAGTAACTTAGTCAGCTGCCTGTCCTTTTTACATTGTGTATACAGTATGTAGTGGCCCCTTGGGGTGGGTTGTTAAGCCAGTTCCTGCACCGGGCCCACAGTAAAATAATTGCAGTGATGGGCGGTTGGGAACCCAATTCCTCCACTCTGGCTCCACTCCACATGGGCCATGTCAAGAGACACATGCGTTCTGTTGGAGGCCAGAGTTGCATTCATTTTTCACCAAGATGTTGGACTGGACTCTGTGGTGGTCAATCCATGTGTGACAATGATGTCTCATGCTCCAACCAAACCAATTTAGCCCGATGAATCCTGGCATTGTCATCTTGGAATATGCCCAATGTGCCATCAGAGAAGAAAAAATCCATTGATAGTAAAACCTGGTCATTCAGGTAGCAGCTGACCTCATTTTTTTGGGGACATAACATTGCTTAAACAGACCGGACCAACTGAAGCAACCTCAGATCATAACAATACCCGAAATTCAGGTGGTGACTTATTTTTTGGCCAGGCAGTGTATCTTTCTTTGGTTATTAGGGCTAACACCTCTATTTTGCTCTTCCAAAGTATTTATAATTTTATAATTCTCATATATTTTCTACTAATATCAAGTAATGACTCTATTTTCATACAGCTACAATACATAGAGTCCTAACATGTAATGATGGCCATTCCCAAATCTACATTGGCATTCCACCAGAAGACACAACTCTACATGGCTGTCAGTGTTGCAGTGCCGGCTGTGGCCAGTAGAGGGAGCATCTCCTTCTGTAATTTCACTGACAGATATATTGAGTCTGGGAGCAGCAAGTGTCACTGATAAGACAGCTTTAGAGGGATCAGCTTGTTCTTTGAGGGTGTAATCCTTATTAAAAAAATATCTGCAAAATAAGTGTGAGTTAATGAACACGGGTGGGCAGTGCTGATGCAGTCACACATGTACTTGAAATATATATATTTTCCTGAATTTCTAAATTACACTACTCAGAAATAATTAACTGACAGCAGACCTGCCATCAGATATTTGTTTTCTATGTCTAGTGCATGCATGCTATATAACAATTAGATGTACCAGTTACAGGTATTTAATCCCTTTTACCCAGACCACAGTACTTCCTTCTAACAAAAGCGTCATCTGCTTTTATCACTAGAAGGACAGAGCCATCTTTTTAGGTATCTTGAAGGGTCAGTAACTTCTTTCTGGAGTGAAATGTTGGCTCAGAAGTGACACAGGTAACTTAGTCCTGGTTCCCTCTGACCCAGCAGCCTCTATCCTTTCACAAAGTCACAATGGTGCAGTCTGATCTCTGAAGGAGGGAGACTGAGGAAATGCTTGCTTCTGACTGCAGCAGACTGATGACATCATTACAGCCAAGGAAAAGTCCCTTGACTGGTGCTCAAGGAATGCTTTTTTAAAAAGAAGATGCACCTTTTTTTAAAACTTGTACTGTTGCTGTATTTTGTGACATTTCAAGAATTTAGTGGACTATTATTTGTTAAAATGTCCAAATGCTATAAAGCAGAGGTTCTCAACCTGTGTAACCTCAGGACCCGCATTTTATATATCTGGGGACCTGCGGCACACTGGCAAGTTGTGATTAACTCCAAATACATGCGTCGTGTATACTTTACAAAAAAATTGCCGCGAGGTGCTACAGTGTTCGGGTTTGGCTTGAAGAAAAGGTGGCAACCCTAAATAGAATGCCCGACATTAGGGTACCGCGCTTTCTGGTTCGTGCATTCGAACTGTGGTTTGGGAGGTGCGTTTGGGGTACCATTCAAATGAATGGCAATGCAACACACCTCCCACACCAGAATGCACAGTAGGTGCGATTGCATGGTACAAGTGTGAACGGTCCCTCAAAAACACGGGTGCCAGACACCCCAGCATACCTTCAGAGGTCTAGTGGAGTCCATGCCTTGACGAGTCAGGGCTGTTTTGGTGCCACAAGGAGGACCTGCTCAATAGTAGGCCGGTAGTCATATGATGGCTGACCGGTGTTTATTTAAATGAAAGTTTTTGAGTCTGGAGTTCAGCTTTAAAGCCAGTGGGTCATAGTAATAGCCACGCAACTAGCATTTTGAGAAAACCCATATAACTTTCTCTGATATAATTTACTCCCCTTCACACTTCATATCATTGAAGTCAACAAGAACATGATTAATTACTCTGTTATCAAATCAGTTGTTCAAAAGGTTTCCTTAAAAAAAAAGATGTACCCTTCAATACACCTATCGAATGCAGATGCTCCGGCAGGCTGTAGGGAAGAGCAACTGAATACAATGTTCAATTATTCTTTCATCAGTTGTGCTGTCATACATCCCGTCACTGAGGTCATCCCATCTGTATTCCTCCAGGCATCAGCCACTAAGCCTTGAAATGGTGGCTGGTTTAGGAAGACATTAGTTGTGATCGTCTGTAGACACCCACACACAAAGGCAGGTGTCACATAGCCTAATCCAGCTTCTCAGTGCCGAGGAACGCAGAGCCACCTGCGGAGACTTCCATTGAGTGTCAGCACCTCTTCCCTCTCAGAGCGACAGAAGACAAATTGTCCCTTTGTAGTCAATGTGCCATTGATACAAAAAATAAAAGGACTCAGACAGGTTGATCAAAATAATACATGGAAGGGGATTTTATGAGATCGGGTGATTAATGTGTCCCTTAAAGCCAAAATTGAGTGTACAAATTGGTTTTATAATTATATTTATATATATAATTAAATATATTTATAATTATATTATACAATGCAGTCATTATTATTATTATACATGATTTATATAGTGCCAACAGTTTGCGCAGCACTTTACAATAAGACTTTATGGAATAACATGAACAGGCATAAATGCTGAGTGGTTGTTTCTTTGTTAGCCACCATAGTAAGGAGAACAGCACAGAGAAACCTATGGGTCTTTTTTAATAAACAGTTTGCAGAGCCGTTTGCCCTGTAAATCTCTGTGAAAGTTTGTTCCGTACGAAAAGAAGCAAATAGGAATGTTCTTAGTATATTTTCTTTTCAGGTTGAATATAATGTAATGTTTTACTTCATATGGACATTAGACGGAGCTTAGCAACAAAGGGAATACACATTTAATTCCTGTGCTCCTCAGCTCCATCTAGTGGCCATACGTGTTTATTTCCTGTGCCCCTCAGCTCTATCTAGTGGCCATAAGTGTTTATTTCCTGTGCCCCTCAGCTCTATCTAGTGGCCATAAGTGTTTATTTCCTGTGCTCCTCAGCTCTATCTAGTGGCCATAAGTGTTTATTTCCTGTACTCCTCAGCTCCATCTAGTGGCCATAAGTGTTTATTTCCTGTGCTCCTCAGCTCTATCTAGTGGCCATAAGTGTTTATTTCCTGTGCTCCTCAGCTCCATCTAGTGGCCATAAGTTTTTATTTCCTGTGCTCCCCCAGCTGAACAAGCAGGACATTCATCGCAGGATCAGATAATTTAGGGGTCTATTCACAAAGCTGCAGAAGGATCCAGCCATAGCTTTGGTCGTGGGAGCCCTTGGGTTCAGTCGAACCGGAGGGCTGCTGTATGGGCTATTCGCTACAGCCCGTGCAGCACCCGAAGGCGGCCGAGCGGCTCAGCCAAGCCGAAGGCATTTGCTTTGGCCCGACTGTGCCGCAGTGTCAGACGAAGTGGGTCGAACGGCCAGCCTTTTGCCCCGCAAATGACAACTGGGCGGAGCCAACCATGATGTCACATCTAGCCCCGCCCAGTTGTAATGACAGATCAGCGTCCCCAAATGACCTGGGGACGCTGAACTGTCATTGAACAATAACAACTGGACGGAGCCGGCCAGTCAGGGCTGGCTCCACCCAGTTGTTATTCATTGGCCGGGACCTGCCAGAAGACTCTAGCAGGTGTCGGTCAATAGGAAACAGTTGGGCGGAGCTAGCTGTCACCGTTAGCTCCGCCCAATTGTTTTTTTTTCTTAAACAAAAATATGTATTGTTTAATTTCTCAATTTATTAACATTTCAAAATCATTTTTTCAACTTTTTTTTTTTCAAACTATTCTCATTTATTTTCTATTGTGTCACTTTTTACATGAGAAAGTATGATCTTTTTTAAGGCAGTATTGTGCAGTTTTGGCCTAATAGACTTCTATGGGAGTACCTGAAATTACAAGCGTAGTACTAGTAATAGTAGTAGTAGTATTTATTGTTGTTATTATTATTATTATTATTATTAGTAGTAGTCATACACTCAAAAAAAACAACTATTACTATTATTACTATTATTTATTTTTATTAATATTATTTATACATCTATTTATTTATTGATTTAATATTTTATTTACATTCTTTATCTGTTTCTTTACAAATATACATTTGGAAGTGTTTTGTTATCTCTGTTTGGCAAGTAGAATAAATACCTGTTGATGCTGCCGGAAATGTTGTCAGCTGATAACTTCCTGTGCTCCCTGCCTCTGCTGCAGTCTTATGGGTTACATTGTTCCCGGCTGTCCCTGCGGATTGCAGAACCACACCTCTGTATGTTATATAGAAGAAGGGAGGATGGCTTGCAGTCCTGTCCAATGGTGCTTCTTTGTGGACAAAGTACAGTGAGTGAGTGTTGTCACTCTAAGACAGGAAGTTTGTCACTGACAGGATCACCATTTGTCAAAAAAAAAGGAGAAAAGAAAACTAAAGAAGACAGAACTAAGACTGGCAAGCTGCAACATATTACATTTGTGTTCTTAGGTTTAGATACAATTTAATGGGCGAGTCCAGGCAAATGATCGACTTTGATGGGCTGAGTCGCCTACCAGTCTGGTACATTTCTTCCAGCACTCTCACAAGATCTGCCCACTGCACTTCACGGATCTGTCTCCGCTCATCTTGGGAGTCTCACTCCTCCTGTTACAACAGGTGTTCTTGTTATAAAATGATGTCAAAATAGATCATGGCAGACATACAGTAAGCAAGCATGAGGGCATTTCACTCTCTGTCAGCTAGCGGACCGGCCCTTTAAAAACCAACTTAGATGATAAAGCTGTCATTCATATTGTGTGTAGTGGGTACGGCGTGGCCGTGGCTGGTGAATATGTCTCTGTTTTGTGTAGTCTGTCATTTTGGCTGACTGAGAATGTTGTTTTAAGTGGAGGTGATATGAGACAATATTTACTGTCTGTAAAGTCATATTAACAGCAAAGACTGCAGGCAAGTTATGCAAAACAGACAAGGAACCAGTTGTGTACAGCACGCACTATGAATCTGAAGAAGAGTGTGCATGAGAGATCATTCTACGGTGGGGCTAGGCAGCCTCAGCGCTCCAGATGTAGTGAAACTACAAATCCCAAAATGCCTCTGGGAGTCATGCCTATGGATGTCAGAGTCTTGCAATGCCTCATGGGGGTTGTAGTTGCACCACAGTTGGGGTGTTAAGGTTGCCTACTCCTGTTCTATGGGCAGGTGTCCAAAGGGAGCCCATTGACCTGGTCAGTAACTCATACTAGGTTGGGTAGTGTCAGGGATACCGGCACAGGTGACCCCACACCTGCGCAGGTACCCACACAGGCAGACCAAACACGTGTGACCACACAGACCAGGCAAGTATGTTACATATAGATAATTTTAATAAACATACAACTAACAGAAACAACCAACAACAGGCACAAACCAATAATGTGACCCCCGACACCTATAACATATAACAGGTGTAACAACACAGGAAACAGGGCTCAGGACAGCAAACAGGAGACAGGGTACAAGATTGCATACAGGTCACAGGGCTCTGAACTGCAAACAGGTATTAAGGCTCAGGACTGCAACAGGTAACACTGGAAACAGGGTTCAGGATTGCAAACAGGCATCAGGGTTCAGGTATCAGGGTTCAGGCAACAGGGGAAGGCAACGGAATACTGAGCCAAGGTCCAGACTGCAGGGAGGGTTTAAATACCCTCCCAGAAAGCAATAGGTAATGGGCTGATTCCTGGCAGCTGGGAGACACCCACAGGTGTGGGTACCAGAACCCAGTGGTGTTCTGGTACCTAGCAGTTCCTGGCTGCCTGGAGAATCCTGCAGGTGAGCCCAGGAACTGCAGGGCTTAGCTCCAGCGCCACCTGTAGGCGCTCTGGATCCTAACAGGTAGGACTGGAAGTGTAGCGCCAGGTGAAAATAATGGGGACAAAGCCTGTAAAAAGGAAACTATTGCAGCGACCAGAACGAAGGACTGACAAGTCTGAATATATTTTATATTTGTTTTTGGGTTTATATACACTTTAACCTCTTTATGACAACGTAACACATACTGTATATGCAGCAGCGCGGCGGATGGACGTTACCATCCAGCTGCCACATACCGTATATGCGTCGCTGAATTGTTCTAGGTCAGCGGCACCCTTCAAAAGTATGAAAAATCTCAGGGCAACCCAATCTAAACTATAATGGATTTTAAGGGGGGACCGCACGCAAAAAACACAAAAAAGTGGGTTCCTCCTTCACATTGAAGTCCCCTCTTCACATTAGTGCCCCACCCTTTTTCATTAGAGCCCCCCTTTACATCAAGAGTTCCCCTTCACATCAGAAGCCTCCTTCACATCAGAGACCTCAGTCACCCTTCACATCAGAGTCCTACCATCCCAAGATTTCAAAGCACCCCTGAGGAAGCCTGAAGGCATCCCAGTGTGCCACGGCACACTGGTTGAGGAAGGCTGTTTTAGAATGCGCTTAATCTGAGTCCCGAGAACTGTGACAGAGCTTTCATTGGCAGCTCATGATCAATCGAGAGACCTGAGGACGTCATCACTGTGTAGCCAGTCACAGTCAACAAATTAGTGGTAGTCCATCCTGATGGCATCATGGTCCCCACGGAAAGGCTAGCTCCTTCCGGTGGCAAAGGGTTAAGGTACCGGCTTCAAAGCTGTCAATCATATTATTTCATTATACGCCACCCGGAACAAGCATGGAACTAGCAACATCTAAACTCCTTTCCTGCATGCTTGTTCTAGGCCATTGACACCAGGAAGCCATGACCAGGATGACCACCCATAGGCTGGCACTATTAAAAACACACATCGCCATTGGCAGCTCCAATCTTTCTATCCTCATTGGTTGCCCGTTAACCTACTCCAGATCAAGTATATAACGCTAAAGACCATTCTAGATTCTTTTCTTTTTGACAGGGTCAAACGTTTCATAGAAGGTAAAAATGTCTTCCTGATTGCATGGCCTGCTTTAATCTTGGAAGCTGTGTCTCGGAACCAAGAAGCTGACAGTCAAAGATGTTTAGATTTAAACTCTCTGATTTAAACTCTCACTACAGGTCTTCAAGTAATAAAAGTAGCCTATCATAATGGCAGTAGCCTGGCTCTCGCGTTGATTATTATTATTATTATACAGGATTATATAGCGCCAACAGTTTGCTCAGCGCTTTACAATATAAGGAAGACATTACAATACTATACAAAATACAAGATGGTAAGGAGGACCCTGCCCGTGAGGGCTTATAATCTAAAAGGGAGGAGCAAGTGATACATGAGGAGGGAGCTGTGTGGGGATGAATTGTTTGAGAATGTGATGGTTGAGTGGTTAGTTTGAGGTTTCCCTGAAGAGATGAGTCTTAAGGGATCGCCTAAAGGCAGTCACAATGGGAGATAGTCGGACAGGTTGGGGTAAAGAGTTCCACAGTATGGGAGAGACTCTAGAGATGTCCTGGAGGCGAGCATGGGAAGAGTTGATGAGGGAGCTAGAGAGCAGGAGGTCTTTGGAAGAGCGGAGGGGACAGTTAGGGTGATACTTTGAGACAAGGTTTGAAATGTAACCTGGGGCAGAATTGTGGATGGCTTTGTAAGTGGTTGTTAAGATTTTGAATGTTATTCTTTGAGCTATTGGAAGCCAGTGCAGGGTTTGGCAGAGGAGGGTGGGGGATGGAAGCCAGTGCAGGGATTGGCAGGGGGGGGGGGGGGAGGGGAGCCGGTAGCCAGTGCAGGGATTGGCAGAGGAGGGTGGGGGATGGAAGCCAGTGCAGGGATTAGCAGAGGGGGGTTGCAGACACTCAGAAGTTGGTTATGTTAATGAGTCCAGCAGCAGCATTCATGATAGACTGAAGGAGGAATAGCCTGTGTAGAGATAGACCAATGAGGAGGGAGTTGCAAAAGTCAAGACGAGAGATCCCCTGGCTTCCATGTGGCCCAGAAAATGTATGCATACCAATCAGGAGTCTTATATAAATATATAAGCAGGTGCTTACTTACTTTCTCCAATGGTCGAAGCCTCCATCATTGTCTATATCCAGGCTAGTAAAACCTAATTACAAGGTTCCCACACCTGTGCATAAGTGTCCCCTTGACTTGAATAACATGTACCCGTACTGCATGGGTAGAATGCAATTTAAGTCTGTGGGACATTACTGCTCAGGCACTAGCAGCTTGGCACTAGATTTTTACTGGCCTGCATTTAAACAATATGGGAGGCCACCTCTGCTGGATTAGGTGTTAGGTTAGGAATTACTGGATTAGGTGTTAGATTAGGAATGAGGTTTGCCTATTCTCCCTGTGATTGCCTGGGTTTCTACACACACATGAACAACATGCTGGTAGGTTAACTATCTAAAATTGTCCTTAGTATGTTATTCTACTGAGCGTGCCCAATATGGCTGCCTCACCTTTTATCTGACCCAACACCAATTTGATAAACCCTCTGAGTCCCCAGGGAAAAAAGTGTTATCAAAATATTAATGAATACAATAATAATGAATGTCTATGGGAGCTGTAGACAAACAGTTAATTGAACATTATGGCTGCCTGGATAGTTACAGGTCTAAACCTACCAGCACATTTTGAGCCACATAACTGACAGCACCAATTTGCTTTGATTTTAATGAGAATCTTTCCTCTAATAACTCATCCATGCCAGGTCATTGTGAGAACCTGCATTATTGCTGGAAGCACAGAAAAAAAATAACTGTTAGGAAAAATAATTAAAGATATGAAGAGGAGAGTTCATTCGGCTTTGCGGAAGTAGTCTCCGGTGTATGTATTTCCCATGGGTGCCGAGCCTTGGAGAGCAAAGCCAAATACCTGTGGTTCATAATGTTTGGTCTCACAGAAAAATCATATCACACTCTTGGAACTCATTACATAAGACAATGTAAGACAAGCTGCCAGTTTATGTTGCCTAAAGTAATGTCTACATGAGAGTGCGTTCTCAGCGTAATTGTGCAATCCGCGTCTTGTGTATGCAGGAGAGCAGAACCGTGCGGCTCCAACCTGTGCTAAGCGATGGCATCCATATCGTATAAATCATATCCGTTCAATGTACTGGCTTTGTCAGGTTGTATATAATCAGGGTCATTTTTTTGATCTTTTTAGATGTGCATGAGAAAGTTGTCAGCTTAAATAATGCTATTATATATCAATGTAAATATGTACAAATCCTAATTCAACTAGACTTGAGGATTTTCAATATAGAAGACAAAACCCCCCCACCCCCCACTCTTGCCTCAACAGCAAATTGGCTAGGGACACCCCTGAATGGAGGCATCTGTTCTAGGAACAACTGTATAGGAGGGAATCATCCTCACACTGGAGGGATCTTTTTTTTTTAAATTAACTTTGTGTCTACAGGAGCAAAGGGAAATCTCTCAATGGGACACAGGTGGCCAAAAAAACAAAAACAGGCAGAGTAGATTTAACCCTTCTCTATACCCAAACTAGAAAAAAAAAGTTTTGACTTTACATATAGTTCAAAGCGAACTAGTCACAAGAAGGTTTATACAAGAGACTGAATTTTTTTTTAGACTTGACTATGAAACTTTTTATTTACTCAATATTTTGCTTTCCCTATTATATCTAAGGGTAAGTGCTGAGGGTCAGAGGAATTTTGATTCTGTCACATGCCATCTCGGAATAATCCAAGGGTGTGAAATTATAATTTAAAAGTTGCCCTTTACATTTTTTTAACTACTGAGTTTAGTGTCACTTTAAGATATGTGGGTAGAATGATGCACTTATGATGGCTACACATGGGTGTTTTTGCCCCCCCTCTCCATTGCCTGTAATATGAGCAGGAACAATGAAGCTTCCATGGTGGCCCAGCCACCTAAACCTTGGCCATGGTGGAATGGACACACTTTTTGCCATTTTAACATATATACCAATAGGATCTCAGCTTTTAGAAATACACTTTCAGCCGTGTATTTATTTCTAGATAGAAGCGTATATTAATATACTATCTGCAGAAAGAGATCATTAATACATGAATATAGAGTTCTTTCATATCTTTATTTTTAAAGTAAGATTTAACTGAATAAATGAATAACATCAAAATGCTTTTTTTTAACAGGCCTAAATACATTCAGTTTCACGACTCCAGCTGCCGTACCCACAGGAATGAGGAAACCCTGTTTTGTTTGAATGTTAGAAGTTATTCTGTATACTTATCTGCGTCACATAAAGTTAAAGTGGAAAATTATGGGCACCACAAAATACAATGCAACTGTTAATATTCCTTCATGTCTTACAGCCCCTCAGAGAGTTGATGTGGAACACGAATGGTCTGGTGAATGTCAGGGCAGTTTGTAAGTCCTAATCCTGATCTTCAGCGCACTGTAGATGCAGTAAAATATATAGTAATAATTTCCTGAGGCAGGGTAATATATAAGGAATGTCAGGCCAAGCGGCAGACTTGCCTTAACTCCAGCTTAATGTAGTGAAACTTTTATGAAGGCATGTGTTAAATTTGGAATACGTGTGATTCTTTTCATTTCTGTTGGACCCATTACCACGTCAACAACAAGCCGCCTGGTAAAACGTTAGTACATTATCATTCTACATGGATGCAGGAGCAAGGATACAAAAGAATACAAACGCTGAGAGTGTTATAGAAAAGCATACAGGTCAAAAAACCAAGAAATCTGAAAAAAAGATACTTTGTGTAAAAGCCAAGCTGCTAATAGCCCTCAGGGCTCATTCCACATATTACGGCAATGCAAAGCAATGGTCGATCCACAGTGTGGTGCATTGCGATACCATTTATTTAGAATTACACCGCAATACAAAACTATAGTAGTGGGCAGTGATCCACAAAGCATGCTCGCTATTGTAGTTGTGCGCCCCCCACCCCACCCTCTACTCCATTCAGCCACTGGGGAAAAAAGAAAGGTTCTGCCTAAGTGTGTAACTACTCACACTAGGCATGGTTGCCTTGTTGCATGCCTGAGCACTTCCAGCACTTACACTCTGCCCAGACTGAGCGTGCTTCCTTTGCACACATTGTGCCAGGCTTGAGCATGCATCCTGCATTCACATATTGCTGGGCTCTAGAGCACTTCCTGCACTCACATTGTGCCGGGCCCAAGAGCACTTCCTGCACTCACATTGTGCCGGGCCCAAGAGCACTTCCTGCACTCACATTGTGCCGGGCCCAAGAGCACTTCCTGCACTCACATTGTGCCGGGCTCAAAAGCACTTCCTCTACTCACATTGTGTTCAGGCCCAAAAGCACTTCCTGCTCTCACATTGTGCCAAGCGTGTAAGCACTTCCCGCACTCACATTGTGCAGGGTACCAGCACATTTCCTGGGCTCACATTGTGCCAGGCCCAAGCACATTTCCTACTCTCACATTGTGCCAGCATTGTAAGCATTTCCTGCACTCATATTGTGCCCGTCCTGAGAGCACTTCCTGCACTCACATTGCGCAGGGTACCAGCACGTTTCCTGCGCTCACATTGTGCCAGGCCTGAGGAAGATTCCGGGCCTGAGCACGCTTATGTTATTTGTACCCTTCTAACAGTAACAGTAGGCATCAATAGATCTACTCTGCTCTAGTGTTCAATATCCGTGCTTGGGCATGTTAGCGATCACACATATTCGTACCATGCCAGAGTCCAACTGAATCATTTCCCATACCACTTCTTTCAAGTGGACCAAGGTGTGGCATGCTGATCTATGCCCGAGTACGGTACAGAGTGTCTATGACAGGTTGTTTGTTGTATAACATAATGCCCTTTTCTTTAGCATGATCATGCAAGGAATTCAAACGGACACACGTCTGCTTTAATGGTTGAGCTCATACTTTTTAGATATTCCAGCGATTAACATAATAATGACTGCACATGCACCTTATCTACAAAACGACCTTCAATATTACTGGATATTGAGTTCTTATAGGTATATTAGGCACCAGAGATTGTTGATCCAGAGAATATCCGATTGCCTTATGGCCTGCAAATTGAACTAAGTGGGTAATTGTGGGCATAGGGTTCTGTTTTAGGTTTTTCTTCTTCTATAGGTTGAACTCGATGGACTTGTGACTTTTTTCAACCTGACTAACTATATAACTATGTAAAAAATGCCAGTCAGTAAGCCGATAAACTTGTAGAGGCTGTAGTGCAAAAGTCCTTAGCAGGGAAGTTTATTGTACTCAGTTAGTGACAACTTTTTCACAAACAGCACTGAGTCTTCTCAAGCCAGCTAGTAACAAAAATACATAAACAAAAAGCCTATCTCTGTCAGAGATCTACCTACACATAGAAAACAGTTTCACCCTCACTGAATAAAGGTGCCAAGCTAAGCCTTTAAACACCTGCCAAACAAACAAAACATTTTCTCAGGTCTCACTATACCTCTAGTGGGAGGTCTGTGTTTCACAGTCTCTCTCTTCCCCGTGACCTTTTAGCTGCATCTCCTTTTGAAACCTTCTGTCCACACCCTGTTTAGGTGAGTTAACCCATTTTGTAACTGACCGTCTGTTTCAACCTATTGCTAACATAGTAGCCAGCAATTACTTCACCCCGTGGCCAGTACAATCTGTCACAGTATAGCTTGGGTACATACAGTTTAACTAATTGCAGAGGTTACAAAAGATTGTTTTGTTTCCATAGAAAAGAAAAAGAAGACAAAATGGCTGAACATAAAAACAAATTTCAGGACAAAGAATTTCATACATACACATTCTTTCCAAAGAGTCATGACACTACTTAAATAACTTGGAATTTGGAGTTCAAACATTTGTGGGCACAGTATATAGACTCTAGTGTGCATACACTGTAAGATACCACTCGCCATAGCCTGACTGGCCTGGAGCTGTCACTTGGAGTCACTGTATATTTCTAAGTAGATGACCAGGGAAGCAAAAAAAGGTAAGCATATGCTGCTGGGAATGGAAGGATTGGTGCAAACCTGTTGTTGGAAGTGGTTGACATTACAGTGGTACCTGGGTTCACGAATGCTTCTGTTCGCGAACAATTCGGTTTGCGCACAGCAAGTTTGGCAAACTTTTGCTTCCGTTCGCGAACTCCGCATCGGGTGACGAACACAACCATTTTCCCTGCTCTGACACATGGCCATGGCTTCCTCTAGTCGAGATCGCGGTCTGATCACAGTTTGATTTGGTTCGCGACCAATTCGGTCCGCGACCAGAATCGTGGAATTAATTACGTTCGTGAACCGAGGTACCACTGTACTTGCTTTTGTTTTTTATCTTTTTTTTTTTAAATCAGAGTTCTTCTTTAAACCTTTAACATATTTATTCCTTAACGTCATCAGAAATTCTTTTGTGTAAACCAACTTGTAATGTGTGTTTAGTGGCCCTTTAAGGAAAGCTCTACAGTTTATGTACAATTTTACAAGTAACCCCAAACGCCTCGGAGAATTCTCTGTATATTCCAAAGAATCATAAATCTATGAAATGATTTAAAAATACCCCCTTGCCTGTTTTGGCAGCCCCATACATTTTTATGAGACTCCAAATATATTAAAACTTGTTAAACTGTGAAACAAAGATACTTGGAAGAATTCAGCCAAGAACAAAAGATTCTGGAAGCTATAAGGTACCATTGCAGGGTAACAAGTCTCCTGAATGTCTGTTCATATTTAGGAAATACTACAGAGCTTCAAGATTTGGCATGATGCTACGAACGAGTGATGGAACTCACACACAGCCAGTCAGAGAATGGGTTTAGAGAGACTCTGTCATATTACCCATTACTGGCAAAGTAACAGATTGTCTTGTAAGTACAACCACCCCACTTATACTTACCTTGGAGCTTGGAGTCCAAACCCTGTGTAAGCTCCTTTTGGATGGTGTTGTAGGGTAGTGGACAGGATTGAGGATTGCAGTTTACCAATCTGCCGCTAGATATCCCCATAGGTACATAGTGAATGAAGGTGCCCACACACCTTACGATAATCGCGTGTGGAAGGCCTCTGCTACTGTAAGATCGCACAACTTTTACCTTAGGAACATGTTTGAAAACCAGCCGACCATCGTACGATGTTCGGCTGGTTTGTGGCATAGTCGCAAGATAAAAGCCGCATGGGCCGGTGTGCGCAAGCGCACACTGCCCGTTCGGCATTGCGGTCATCGGAAGCCCGCCCATGAGCGGGGCGGGCTTGCGATCATCGCAAGTACGATCTGCCTGTCCAAGATAGGCAGATCGTGCGTTTTTTTAATTACCTTACAACCATCGCAAGACAAAAGTCTTGCGATGGTTGTAAGGTGTGTGCCCAGCTTGACTGAGAGAGTCATAATAAGGTTCGTGGATGCCCTTTGCAGAGACACTGGTTGATTTATTAAAGGCAAATAGGCTGTTCACTTTACAAGAATCATGTGACAGGAGGTTGCAGTGCTATCCATGGCCCTGGCTGTATAGGAGTTTTATCAATTTGCTGTATGGCCTCTGAGCATGATTGCAATGATCCCTGTATAGGACTAGCCTAGTCAACTCAAACATTTCTTTAAGAGGAGGGAGCTCCAGATGTGGCCGCTGGTGAATCCCAGATTGTATTTTATACAGTGCTACAGAAGGGAGCAAAATTGATGTTGGAAACAGTTTAATTTAGGGAACACATACAGCGAATGATGTATGAAGATAAAAACATGGATTTAATGTCCGTACTGTCAGAATGCAGACAGCACATTATAAGTCATGTCATCCAGGATTGTATTACAAGTACGGAATGCTTGTAATACAAAGATATCAGAGCCATTGTAAATCTCTCATTTCCAGGGTGGATAGAGAGGCAATTCAGAAAATAAGGAGAAAATATGAGAAGTGAAAATCCAGCTTTGTGTTAAAAACAAACCTTCCTCAGATTACACCTCTTAAGATTCCTACCTGCTTCTATTCTGGAGATAGTACCCACACCCTTGTCCTATGGACTGCTGACATTTGCAAGGAGGATGAGTTGGGTGTAGAGCTTGTCAACCAGCCACATATTGATATATATGTGTAGGGGTGGGGGGTACAGTTCCAGTGGATGTTTATATAATATGGGGGGGGGTGCGAAAAAAAATGTCTGCCCCGGGCGCCCATAACTCTGGTTACGCCACTGAAGACCCGGCATATCCTATCCTGTTATAACATCAGCATTGTAATAGGAATACATACTATGAGACTCCCAGTGTGCTTTGCGTCTCTTTCCCTGCTCCTTGATGGGATGCAATCTCCATTTCTCATGACTACACATCCCATCATGCATTGCTTCCAGCAAGCAATGATAATATTACATTGTTCAGATGTTGAGTTGTAGTTTAGAAGGCAGGAAGTACATATTCACAGGGTCGAGTGAAATATATCCTATTGAAGTGAAGTACATGCTATTGAAGTGAAGTACAAGCTATACATCTTCAGTAGGTAAGTTAACAAACTGACAAAAATCATTCATCAAAGCATTCAAATGCATTCGACATTATGGACTCAACAAATATTATATTTTGTGTCGAGTTATACAGGTGAAACTCAAATAATTAGAATATCGTGCAAAAGTAATTGCAGTAAGTGCTGCAAAAGGGGCCCAAACCAAGTACTGAGTACATATGCATGCTTGTACTTTTCAGAGGTCCGATATTGTTCTATGTACAATCCTTGTTTTATTGATTGCATGTAATAATCTACTTTTTTGAGGTTGTGGATTTGGGGTTCTTGGGGTTTTCATGAGCTGTAAGCCATAATCATCACAATTATGACAAATCACGGCTTGAATTATCTTGCTTTGCATGTAATGAGTCTATCTCATATATTAGTTTCACCTTTTAAGTTGCATTAGTGAAATAAATGAACTTTGCACGATATTCTAATTATTCGAGTTTCACCTGTATTGGTGTTTAAAAGTTGAATATTAGATGCTTGGCTTGGCATCAGGAAGGGCAGGGCTTAAAATAGATGGAAAGTCTACATACTACAAATTACCCTAGCACCTCTAGTATTGATTTGTCTGACCTCTGGCATCTGACAGCTTTCCTGTTCCTGCACATCTGCTAGGAACTTCCTGCCTACTCTGGCCACAAGAGCCTGAAAAGGTAAACAGGAGCTGGCCCTGGCCCATATAAATGTAGACCAGTGTATCTCCTGGTTCGTAGACCACCCCAGCCTTTGACAAACACACACACATGCATACACATATATTGGAACATGCATGGAAGAATGCACAATACAAAATCATGTGGAAGGAGTTTGCGGTACTGTCCAGAAGCCCTGTGAAAAAGCCAGCTGAATCTGGCTGTGTAGGATTTTTATGAAACTCGCTGAGAGACCTCTGAGCATGATTCCTGTATAGGATTAGCCTGACTAAGTGACTAAAATAGTTCTTTAAGATAAGGAAGCTCCAGATGTGTGAAATAGATACTGTAGATCAGGGATGGCCAAACTCCGGCCCTCCAGCTGTGGTGAAACTACAAATCCCATGAAGCATCTCTCCCCGGGAGTCATGTCTGTGGCTGTGAGAATCTTGCAAAGCCTCATGGGATTCGTAGTTCCACCACAGCTGGAGGGCCACAGTTTGGCCATCCCTGATGTAGATAATTTGCTGGACCTGACCTGTGACCTAAAGGATGCTCTATTGTTGACCTGGCTGACCCTGGCTTGTGTTCTGACCTGCTCTTGGATTACCCTTCTCTAGACTTTTGGTTACTGACCTCAGTTTGCCATACTGACCTACTCTTTGCTGCTGTATTGTACATTGCTGCCTGCAGATTACCAATCTTAGCTTTCCAGTGGACCCTGTCTTTGTCTGCTGTTCCAATACTTGACCCTAGCTCATCCCTGGAAATTGCATCCACTTGATTCCTGCATATCTGCTGGTGACATCTTGTCTAGGTTGCCATGCTTATTGAAGGTTCCCGCACAGCTATACCAGCCCTGAGGTTCCCCTCCATCATTCCTATGGACCTTTCATCACTATTAGGTTCAGTTGGGCTGGAAAGGCAGAAGAGGCTACCCTTACCACTTCCGGCATTCATCAGGTATGTGACTCTCCATCTCTGTTTCCAGTTCAGAGAAGAGTAGTCCCATGTATTTACTGCTGACATAGGTACCTTCCAGTGGACCACATTTCTACACTGGGCTGTAGGTGGATTAGGTGCTGACCCCCTAGCAAAGGGTGTGTGGAGGGGCACAAGGCAGGCAGGGCTGACCATACAAAGGTCAGACTTTCCTTAACCATGATGAGAGGGCAATTTGGAGACCAGCCACTCAGCACCAGTTCAACTAGCAGAAGTAACTTGTCCCCAAGACAGGAAGCAGCAGAACTCTATGTTGCATATTTAACTCTTGAAGGAGGTTTTCACATGCAGATATATGCGTAATTCACACAGGCTACCTATATTATTTCTATGATTTTCTTATGAGCCCAAAGTACAACTTTAAAGGGGTAACTTTATGTTTAATATCCCAGTCTTTTAAGGAATCTATTTCAACTGGATTAGAAGTAAAGCCACATTGTGCAATGGGCACATTACGGGCAAGCCAGTACCAAGGTTGACTGTGTGTTCTTTGCTCTCTTGCACCAATGTACACTTTAGTTTTCAGGAGTCCCTCCAGCGCTGGTGCCGGTCTCTGATCCAGCGCTGACTCCTGTCTCTTCCTGTAAGTAAGTGCGGGTGCACGCTGCTGCATTGACTTACCCTGTATCTCTCCTCTTCTCCCAGCCAAAGATCTCTACTGCACATGCGCTTACCCCATGATCTTTTGCGGCCGCCCGAGAATCTTCAGATGTTCGGACGGAGCGAGCGGCTGAGACACAGGTTAGTTTAAACCCATTTGGTATCTTTTTTTAAATGTTTTTGCTGCTATCTATTGCTTGCTAGCAGTAGATATATGCAAAAAACCTGAGGGTTTAATTGTCCTTTTAAGAGTGTAAATGTTATAACATAAGCTTACAGTATGTAGATAGTACAGCTCCGATTTACATCCATAGACTCCATTGCAGAGTTTCTGTAGGATGAACAGCATTGTTGGCTGAAATGGACCTATCTATACTGAACTGCATATGAATCATTTCCTGACATTGTGCATCTGTCAAGCAACCCCTGAGTGATTCATGCAATATGCAATATTACTTTCAACGGTACTGAATGCCAAGAAGATTTTTTAAGAAACAGGAAAGGAAAGTGAATTGAATACAAATTAAGATGTGTTAATAAAAGTAAAGGTCAGGCAAAATCCTCTTCCTCTTGACATGGTATAGATGCTTATTCATAGTAGTTCAAAAGATCAGATTATTGTGTAACTGCAGGTTTCTATGCATAATCCTTTCAGTGCTGCTCCTGTTTGATTACTGGAGCAATGCAGATAATGTCTTTATTCAACCTCAAATACTATGTAACTATGTAACTATGTGCAAAAAAATGCTATCGGAAATTTTTGGTACTGCTTTACAAGCACATCCTGTGAGGCCTGTGTACCATATAAGTGGTCTAGGCTTTTCATGTGACATTACCTAGGGTGTTTCTAGGCAGTGTCAGCCAGGACATGTGCTTCAGGTCTTCTAGTGTGTGCCCTAGGTCTTCTACTGAGAGCCCCGGATCTTCTACTGAATGCCCCAGGTCTTCTACTGTGTACCTACCCAGATAGCTTAGATAACTTGTGGCAGGGTTGAATTGTGATTCTTTCTAACTTGCTGCACACATTCCCTGGCAAGTAGTAGACTTGCAGAACACTCTGGAGCCTTGCAATGCAGACTTGCTGTAATTGTGCAACAAAATTGTGAAGCTTGGCAAGCCTAGCAATAGTTTAGCAAGTCATTTTCAAACTTGTAGCTCAATTGCTTGTTATCTGGGTAGGTCTTCTATTGAGTGCCCCAGGTCTTCTACTGAGTGCCCCAGATCTTCTACTGAGAGCCCCAGGTCTTCTACTGCGTACCTAGGTCTTCTACTGCGTACCTAGGTCTTCTACTGCGTACCTAGGTCTTCTACTGCGTACCTAGGTCTTCTACTGCGTACCTAGGTCTTCTACTAAGTGACCCGGGTCTTCTACTGAGTGACCCCATTTTTCTACTGATTGCCCCAGGTCTTCAACTGAGGGTCTCAGGTCTTTTACTAAGTGCCCTAGGTCTTCTACTAAGTGATCCGGGTCTGCTACTGAGTGGCCCTGGTCTTCTACTGAGAGCCCTAGGTTTTCTACCAAGAGCCTTTGTAATAGTTGCTATCATCTCAAGTACGATCCTTCCGTTTTTGTCATCCATTTTTACCATCACTAGCACTGCATTTTCTTGCATGTTGCGAAGATAACTATAGAACTTGGCATTTGTAGTTACGGTCTTGGTTTCTATATTTACCTGAACCCCGCAATGCAAATTTTTTTCTTCTTCCTCTAAACAATAGTAGCCCATGGATTAAATAACAAAACATTTGTTTTAATTAAAGTAGTATGAAACTCTCAAACTTTTTTCAGTAATGAATCCAGATCAAACAACATACATTGCCCAGCAAAGCTTTGCTTTACATTTTCCCCCAAACACTTACAGCCATCATGTTTCTGAACAGCTGCTTCCAAGTCTCTCAACTCAGCTTCTCTAAACTTCCTGCCAGGACAAGATCACAAAGGACAGTGCAGACTTCAGCAACTGTTCATCTACTAGCTTGGAGAATGTAGGAGGGAGGAGAGGGGATCAGGGGGGAGGGAAGTAGCTTGATTTGCTGTGTGTTTGTGGAGACACACACAGCTTACTAGCACAAGGGTGACTGCATAGCACTCTGCTTGAGAAAGGAGCCACCCTAAAACAGGATATCAGGGTCAGAGCTCTGTACAGCGGCAGCAGTAAAAAGGTTAAAGGCTCTGCAAGTACAGAAATGCATTCATCTATGCCCCTATATGATAGCGTTTGGAGGTGACAAGTTCTCCTTATGGAGACATCAGGGGTCTAATAGACCCCTGATGTTTCTCCCGCCCTCCAATACAAACAATCAAGCACAGGGATGTGCTTGATCACCTGTATAACCGCACTTCAGCCGGTTTCTGACAGCTCTGAAGCAGGAAACACTGAGAGCACAGCACTTCCTGCTTCACTGATTAGAGAGCAGATCGGGGAACAAATGTTCCTCAGTCTGTTCCCGCTCTTCATCCTGAAATGGTTTGCTGTGGTCCCAGTCCCCCCAGAGGAGTGAGGGGCCCTGTAAACCACAGCAGTGGGGAGTACATTTGCAGGCTACAACAAATGATTTGGACAGCCAGCATCACCTTATAACCACTTCAGGATGAGGACATATACACTGTGGGGGGAATTTATCAAAACCGGAGCAAACTAAATCTGGAGCAGTTGCCATGGCAACCAATCAGCTTCTCTCTTCAGTCTGTTTAGTTAAGATTTGAAAATGAAAGGGAGAAGCTGATTGGTTGCCATGTATAGCTGCTCCACATACTGTCTGCTCCAGCTTTGATAAATTCCCTTCTATGTATTTTCGGCAGTCCTGAAGTGGTTCATGAGTGATATGCCCCACATATGCCCCCTACTCAGTGGCGTCACAAGGGGGGTGCGGCCCGCACCCAGGTGACGCCATTGGAGGGTGTGACACCTGGCGGGGTGACACTCGGTTACCGCTCCGGGTGTCACCCAGCCTCGGGACGCCCTTGCCCCTACTAGAGGATTTTTGATGATGATGATGATGATGATAATAATAATCTTTTTCTCCAGATGTATCCAGCGCAGGTTTGAATATGGCCGGTTGTTCTACGGGGAGCACATGATTGATGAGGCTTCTGTTATACTCATTTACAAATGAGATGATGTCTACTTGTTAATTCGGTAGAATAGATACATGAACTGTTCCTGGAGGTAGAACATTTGGTGTAACTTCATGGCGGTAAATCCATTTCACGCACACAGAAATTCTTATGGGTGAGTGAGCACATCGCTGTCTCCGTCTATAAATTTCTCCTTTTATTATGGGTATAAAATCTGGATTATCTGCATCCGATTTAGCAGAACTGCTCAGCGTTTTTCAACCGGCCTCACACAAGCGGATGGAACACCTTTGAAGTACTCGGAGTCTCACTATTCCAACTTTGATAAGTATATCCCATTTCTCGTGCCAAGCTGCAAGTGTGGAAAATATGTAAGCACTCACGGCCTGATTCATTTAATCTCATCAATCTGCCATTAATAGCAGGCGGTTCATAGCCGAGGTTACCGGCTCCGGCTGTGAGGAGACATTAATATCATTCACGTGTTTCAGAATAAAGGAACGGGACGGATTTTTTTTTTTTTTCACTACTGGAAAGGTTTAATTACCATATCAAGGTTATGATTTACAGAAGAAAGAATTACATGGGCAAACATGCATGAAGACGTAAAGCGCAAGGTCACCATAAAGTATGTCAACCCAAAAAATACAAATTGCAAAGGTTACTTCCCAGGTACTTGTACACAATAATGACCCTTTTCTAGTTATTTTTTTTCACCTCCTTTTGTTTTTGTTTTTTAACTGGTGATCCATGCAGGGATTATAATTTCCTGTTCTAGGGTGACAACACTCACCCACTCCATTGTTGTGGTGGCACTGTGCGTGTCTGCTTGGATTCCTATCTGACTGGTAGTGTTAATAGTTTTCTACACAGGGGTAGCCTAACTTTGGCCTTCCAGCTATGGTGAAGCTACAAATCCCATCATGTTTCTGCCTCTGAAAGTCATGTCTGTGACTGTTTTGTAATACCTAATAGAGAGTTGTAGCTTGACACACATCTGGAGGGCCAAGGTTTGGCTACCCAAACGTTGCCATTCCCTTTCCATGCTAGACAACAGGGGCATCCCTTGACGTCTCGCTGCCTGGGGTAGGGGGGTGCTCATGATGCACATTCCAGGGAAGAAGGGTTTAGTTACTCATTTTTAGCATCCTGTTCAGCTCCTGACAACCAGTGACATCAGTGAGGTGGGCAGGATGCCACCCAGAGCCTCACAGGTTGCTAAAAGCTCTAAGCAACCTGGGACGCTCTGGCCAGAAACCTGGGGCTCTGTCTTCCCCCAAATGACCCAATAAGATGCTGTCTGAGGAAACCACCTCAGGATGCCTCATTATAGGGATGACCATGATTGACATCAATACAGAGTCTTGAAATGCAAGACCAGGCATCAACGTCAATGGATGTAATGAATTGCTGCACTTTTCAGCAGCCCCATGCCTTGACCGTGCTCAGACCTATATTAAAAATGACCACTATAAAACACATTAACTACCTCCCGGCCAGCCGTTGTGTATACACGTCCTGTTAGATTCGCCCACTCGTGCACGGCGCGTGGGGTCTTGGAGACCCCTGATGTCTCCATAAAGAGGACCTGTCACCTCTTTTGCTATCACATATAGGGGTTTCTTAGCCCCCTCTGTGATAGCAATAAAGTTAAGTGGAAAAAAAAATAGAAAAAAAATGTAAAGTTTCCCCCAAAAAAAGTTACGCATAAAACAGAATACATTTTTTTTTTTAAAGTCCCCACCCCTACATACACGCATGTAAACATGCGTCAGGTGCGCATACCTGCGAAAACGACGATTGCGCCCATTACGCCGCACATGTTACATATCGACGCAAACGTCGCAGTGAGAGCAATAATTTTAGGGCCATTAATCACTGATAACACTAAACTGATGAGCTGTAAAAGCTTTTAAAGTGTCGCCTATGGCCAATTTTGGGTATGCAATTTTTTTTGCGATTTCGCGAGTGCGCACAATTTTTAAGCTTGACATGTTTGGTGTCTATTTACCCGTCTTTTATATTTTACCAAAAAAGTGGGTAATAGTAGTTGTTTTATAACGTAATGTAAAAAAAAAAAAATCAGTAATTTCTCCTGAATATAGTGAAAAATAAAACCCGCAGTGGGGATTAAATACCACCAAAATAAAGCCCTATCTGTCCCCCAAAAATGGTATAAAATTAATTTCAGTACAGCGTTGCATGACGGAATAAATGTCAGTCAAAGTACCGCAGCGCTGAATACTGAAAAATGGCCTGGCCAGGAAGGGGGTCTAAACACCTGGTCTTCAAGCGGTTAAAAAGCAGTATTGTACAATATCTTTTAAAGCAACTTTGTTGCTTTTCCTGAATAATTCGAGAAATGCCCCCTTGCAATAGAAGACTGAATACTTGCCTCTCTAGTGAAAGGCGAGCCCAAAAATCTCTGTGTTCCAGAACTGCAGCTCCTCAGCTCTAACCACATCTGGGTGTGTCAGGTTCCTGCATCCCCTGGCAAGCACCATGGTTCCTTCTTTCGATCGCTATGTCACTGCTTAATCCTGTAGTGACATAGTGATCGGGGAACATATCAATGGCGAGTGGCAGGGATTGCAGGCATTTGACATTGGAATATTGAACGTTGAAGATTTTGCAAGAGGCTGAAACTGGAACACAAAGGGTTTTGGGCTTGCTGCCTGCCGGAAAGGTAAGTCTTCAAAGTTTTCTACTGAGCAGAACCATTATTCAGACTATTCTGAGAAAGCAACAACGGAGTCCCACATCTAACATATGTTTGCCTGTTCTTCAGCCAGAAGATTTGCAAAGGTTTGGGTTGACATGTACTTTAAAGTTAAACTTTACTTGCATGAGTACCCCCATTTTCCCCGATCTAAAGCCCCTTTGGATGTATTTTAAAAAATTGACCCTATGTATACTTTTTTTTAGAGGTGTACCGAAATGGAAGTTTTAAAACCGAAATAAAAAAAAATTTCAGGCCGAAACCGATACCGAAAATGTTTTTTATTTTTATTTTTTTTAATTTTTAAAAATGTTTTATTTTTTATAAACTTTTTTTAAATTTTTTATATTTATTTTAATTTATTAATTCATTTTTTATTAAATATTTTTATTTTTTACTTTACTTTTAGGGGCTTCGGGGAAATAGGGGTCTAAACAGACCCCTGATATTTCCCTTTTAAAATAGAAAAAGAGATTGAGAACAAAAAGTCTTCAATCTCTTTTTCTGTGTCCCCTGTTATCAATGAACAGGAATCCTCTATACTGAGTGCTCCTGTTCATTGAGAATATAGTATGTTTACTATAACTACAATTATGAATGAACAGAAGGTGATGTAGATCACTCCCGTTCATTCATAATTGAGGATATAGTTAACATACCATATCCTCAATTATGTACACACACTCAGATCACTGATCACTGAGTGTGTGTACCTTGCTATTCTCTCTGACACGCTGTCACAGGAGGCTGATCGAGCGGTGAAGAGAGGAAAGCCCAGCCTCCTGTGACAGCGTTGTCTCCGCCCACACACCGCTCTGCCGGACTGCGGCAGAGCGGTGTGGAAGGATAGAAGCCGGCCGCTCACAGCGCTCTCGTCCTGCACCGCTCAGCTGGCTGTCACTTTCATTTCTCCCCGCCGGAACACAGAGCAGCGCCCAGCGGGGAGAAAAGAAACCAGGGATGGCTCTTTCGGCATTATACCAAAAGTGCAATTTTCGGCCGATATGTTTCGGCGGCCGATATATCGGTGCATCCCTACTTTGTTTCTTAAAGTGTTTAGTGCAGTTGACCTCGGGGGGTCCTTCCTTTTCTCCCACAGTGGTGGTGTAATGATATGTGGTCACCACTCAATCCATGAGTGCTGTGAGCCCAGGTAGTGTGACGATGAAGCATACCACAAGGAGCATGCCTATGGCAGCTTAGTCCTACAGGAAGTGGATTGGATGATCCTGGGCATCATTCAACCTAGAAGATGATCAGTGGCCAGGACCACAAGCAGTGAGTCAGTGAGGGGAAGTGCTGAAGTAGAGATAGATATTGGTTTTGTATTAGATGTCTTTTTTTTTATTAAGAAGTGAAACCGGAGTTCAGTTTTAAAGGGTCAGTCTTCCAAATGTGATATATTTTAGATTTTGGTAGATGCTGGGGAGATAAAACACCTAACACTTTCTTATCTCTTTCTGGAACTGTCTGGACACCTGACAAAAGTGATATTAAAATGCAGTATGGTTCTGTGTTATGTGAAGGAGAATCATCACGAGCCCCTATATGTATAGACAGGGCCATCCCTATAATGAGGTAGCCTGAGACTGTTGCCTCAGGTGGCATCGCTTTGGGTCATGTTTGCAGGTGCCTGATGCCCCCTTTCCGGCCAGAGCATCCCAGGTTCCTAAGAGCCAGGAAGGGAGATGTGTAAGGGCCATAAACATCTCCCCACCACCCAACTCTTGCAACATGGGACGTGACTGGTTGTCAGGAGCTCAGCGGAATGCCAGCAAAAGCATGTGAACTCACTACAGTAGATCTTGTGAATCTGTGCCTGAATTCAGTTTTTTAGGATGGGTTATTTTCCATGATTGCCAAATGGAAATTAACTAGATCAGCCATCCTTGGGATTGCTGACCAGTCCACTTCAGTAACATAAACTCCAGATTATAGAGTGAATCCCTGCCTGCCCTTCTGGAACACGGAATCCTTATTTGAACTAAGTACTTTGTTGGCCTTCTATAGCCACATAAAGAACAGGTATGTAGTATTCACTTATATGACATAAAGCCTTGAATTAGGCTAGCATTATCCAATACCTAAACGCCTATTGGTCTATTCACTGACTGACCTTCGGCCACCAAAGTAGTGTCTGCTATCCAGCACCAAATAGTTACACATAACTTATAGTAGTTTTGTATATCTATTCTTTATTTGTTAAGGACAGGGCTAAATATAAAGCATACTGTGCAGTCTTTTTTCCTGCCAACAGATGGCGCTCTGGTCTCTTTTTCACATACTCTGCTACTTCAGCTTTTAGTTGTGCTAAAAGAGGATGGATCACATATTACAATCGGACAGAAGAAGCTTTATAATGCTTTATTGTGCTGTCTCCTTAGATATAATGCTCTGGGAATGATGTCCCATGTACTCAATGCTGCAGCTTATTGCAAGACAGAGGCTTACAGGGTTATTCACAAAAGGGTGAAGAGTTTGGAGAAGGCAGAAGAAGTGAACAATCTAGGACAACATAGCTGATTTGGAAACATTTTCCAATTCAGCTCACTTTCTATATCTGTAAAAAATAAGTCAAGGCAACTGGACTTGCTGTATTTTTCTTGAAGAGGTTTACTGGTCATCTGACCAGCTTTCTCAATTCAGAATGATTTGTACAATCCTAGACAGGGAGGAGGACTGGTTTAAAAGAGGTTTGAAAGAGGCCATTTATGTCAAAATGGAGAAGCCAAGCTTGAATGAATAGACGTGGTGGTGGTGGGGGATTGAGACCTCTATTGCCTGCCACATACAATGCTGTTTTAACACATCTCTCTGGGCAGGTTAATAACACCTCCTATACTCCAATTATGCAAATGCAATCAACACCTTATCTCAATGAGGTCTCTGACCCCATTCTGGTTGAGATTAACAGATTATGTGAATTGGAGCAACATTTACCATATTTATTCCTAGGCAATTTCTGTGCAAGTCATTCTGAATTGAGAAAGCTGGTTGGATGACCAGTGAAACGCCTTCAAGAAAAAAAATGCTGTTGCCTTGACTTATTTTTTACAGATACAGCATACCATGACCTGGATGAATGAGCACCTTCACAGACAGCTCACTTTCTAGTTCAGCTATGTCATCCTAGTTTGTTCAATTCTTCTGCCTTCTCTAGACTCTTCACCCTTTTGTGAATAATCCTGTTAGTGTTTTTAACCTACAAGAGGAAGTGAAATTACGGGCAGGATCTCCAGGTAATTAATTGTCGCAATAGATTCACAAAAAGAATCCATGCTTAAAGGAGAACTTTGAGGTGAGTGAAAATCACTCATCCTCATAGTTCGAGCCGACGTGTGACAATGAAACTGTCACACATTGGCTCAATAGATCGGGAAGTGAGCAAACACATAACGTCGCTCGCTCACTTCTCGATCATCTACCTGCAGAGAGCAGTGACTGTCAGTCACGGCTCCCTGCAGGGATCCTCCCCACTCCGATCCTCCAGCGCTGACTGGAGGAATGGGAGGGGGCGGGCACACCTGGCTCTGCCTCTAGAAAGGCAGAGCCAGCTGTCACTCACGCAGCTGGGTGGATCTATATTCCGGCTGCGGCGTCTCAGTATACGGCGAGCTGTAGCTCGTAATATACTGAGCTTTGGGTCACGGGAGGACGCTAGTTTTTAACCTCCCGTAACCCTTAGGAGAACTATGGAGAAAAGCACTGACCCCATAGTTCTCCTTTAAGAAACTGCATACAATGAGGAATGATACAAAAAAATACAGAAAAATAGATTTAGGGTCTAGACTATAAGTAGATTTTTCCCCATGGTAATGAGATACAAGTTGGACTGATATTTTCCATGTCCTTTTGCTTTTAAGTCAAATTAATAAATTGAATTTCTAATCGATAATGCTTAAAATAACATTGTCTGAAATTATGTAATGATAGAAGTATCTTCCTTTGGGCCTTCCAGAGATATGAGGAAACCAGTACACTTTGTTTGCATTTGGATTGTACCTATAGGATATATATCACCACCCTCTTCATTATCATTAGTGTCTCCATAATTGGGAGTGTGGTCCGGTATTATCAATCAGTGTATGGCAGGCTGTATTGCTGATTACTGCGACTCATCAATGAGGTAATGATAAGGTCAGAGGCCACATTTACATGACGCAAGTTCTGACTCCTTTAAGAAATCATTAATAATATTTTGCTTTATTCGCAATCAGCGCTGGGAAACAAGATGGATGATACGACAGAGATAGCTCAATTATATAAGAAACCTGTATGTAAATGTCTACCAAAAACATCTTCGAATTTCTTTTAATTTCAGCTGAGGTCAGCTCATGGGGCTGAGCAAGAAAAGGTATCGGTATATGCCAGCTTGAGTAGCTGAGTCGAATCATGTCAGAATTAGGTGTAGTAGACATTTGCAGACCCTACAACGAAACACTTTAAAGTAAGTATAAAACATTCTGTTCCTGGTCATATCTACAAACCTAGTATACATCCTCGCACGTGCGCAGTTGTCTTATTGACGCCTGCCGGCGGCCATCTTGGTGATGGACGTCAGCAGAGAGAGGGGGGAGGACGTTCACCCGGCGGGATGAGGTACGCCGCCGTGTCCCCTACTCTCTCCTGACACTCTAGGTCTTTGACCGAGTGCCCGACATTTCATAGGGGGTGACACCAAAATGACTGTCATTTTTTTGCTGTCATATTCCTGAGCTCTCTGATACTAAATAAAGTATTAAAATTAGAAAAAGAAAAAACTTGTGGCGCATTCGTCGTAAAGTCGGGAAGACATCAGCGCTTTATGAAAAGGTAACAAAACCAAAACGCTTCAACTTTGTATACAACCAAGAACATCGGCCTGACCTTTCAGAAAGTCAATAAAGTGTTCACGTTTCTTATTTTCCATAAAACATAAACATCACCCATATTACTGCGGAATGTAATATTCATATAATGATAGTAAATTCTCCGCAGCCCCCAATCTTTACGGCTAATCTTTCCACTATAACGTCTCCTGCCCCATATAACTGTAAAATATACTCCGAAAAGCCCAGCGCAAGAGATAATTACCAATTCCCTTCCATCCCTCCTCACAATGGCAATTTAAAGCGTAACTACTTGACTGTTCCGATTACTAAACCAGCTCCATCTGGGATACCACTGCGTAAGATTATCATAAAAATATTTGTAAAATTAAATTCTCCAACTTGAAAGAAGTACGGGAACTTCAGGTTAAGATTTAAAGGCCAATTTCAAGGGGGAGAAGGTAGTTGGGAAGGTATTCAAATGTATCCAGGGTTATGAAATATTCAGAACAAACTTTATTATTTTTAGAATAATTGGGCATCTTAATATAAATAGGCAATAAAATGGTCGGAGTAAAATATAAGTGAAACAGCAGGCAGCCATATACAGTAATAACATTATAATTATGGACTGTATATGACTGCCGAGCGTGCGTCATAAAAAACGTTTTTTTTGTCACAGTGACACATATTAACCAGTTAAAGTAAAACTCCGGATTTTAGAAAAATGAACCCTTGCAGTGAGGCTACCCCTGCGCTGCAAGGGTGAGAGCCGTGACAGGATCGAGAGGTGAGCGAACGCCGGTATGTGTTCGCTCACCTCCCGATCTACTGAGCCGACCTGTGACAGTCGGCTAGAACTATGAGGTGAGTGAAAAGCACTCACCTCATAGTTCTCCTTTAACTGCTCGTTTTTCTCTAGGGGCTCAAATAAAGAAGAAATATTCACCCGATCTTTGATCTCAACTGGCTGCTATGGACTGGTGAATGGACTGTATGTGACGTGATGTCATCACAGGTCCTTAGACGGCCAGAGCATGAGGCTGTGTGGATCGACTGATCGCCTCTACATTCACCGGTATTCGACGTGAGGATGCCGAGGGACAAACCCCGGCCTAAGCGAATGTTATCAACCCTTGCAGTGGGGCTACCCCGGCACTGCAAGGGTTAAGTGCTCGTTTTTGCCTAGGGTTAAAAATAACAGTTATAGTTAATAATATTTATACTCAACTGATCCTGTTAGCCACCCAGTTGTGATAGCGCTCCCTCCAGTCTCTCTCCTCCTACACTGCAACGATGATATGTTCCTCTGGAACTATTCTGTTATAAAAACTATTTTTTCCACATTTGGGAAGAGATCCAAATCACAGGGCTAAAACAATTCTGTATTCTGAAAAAGGAAGCAAAAGAAGACTCCAATACTTACCTCTCCAGCAGGTGTCTGCTTCTCACTTCGCTCTTTAGCGGATATACAGCCTCTAGTATCTTGGTACCCAACCTGTGGCCCTAGGGACACATGTGGACCTTTTGTACTTGTTGCGTGGCCCTTGGACCCCAGCACTCAGTAGTGGGAGATTGGCAGGGAAGCGGCCACAGCGTCCAAGGTTGCTAATGTAGTGCCCCCCTGACCCCCAGAGGCCTGATGTAGACCACCAAAAGCAGGGATGGCCTACATTTCACTCTTAGGGGCAATAGAACAACAGCTGAACAGGGATGTGCATGAGATCTTCCATGGGAGAGGCACCAGACTGGTCCATATCAGTTCCTGATATCTCAAAAATAGTCATAAGGCTTCTCTGGTTCTTCTCCCCAGACAGTCTAATACCCCTCCTAGGTCCACATGTGGCCTCCTCCAGGCTTAAGGTCTAGTCAGTTTCTTCAACCCTGTACATGCCACCCCCCAGGTCAAGCCTGGGGCAGACTGCCCTTGAGCACATGGCTATCCGTGAGTATTTATGCACTCCCCCAGCATCCACCACTGGCCATGAAATGCCTAGTGATTGGCTAGTGAGCCATAGACACTCCTGATGTTCCCCTATTGGCTGCCCCACTCTGTGGCAGGGTCACACCCCACTCACAAGCAGGTGCAATCAACAGCAGAACACCTAGACTAGACAAATTATATAACAAACTAAAAATCAGCTAGACTGAGAACGGTGCTAATAATGCTACATTTTAGTAGCCACTTCACTGAAGGTGGTAGGGGCTATACTAAGATCTCTTAGCAATCTGTGATGTTCTTTGCAGCTTCCCACCTAGCGAGACGACAAAGTCCCTGACTGCGCGGTCCGGTGTCAGTGCCCCCAAACCCCCCCACCTGAACTAAAACTCAGCACAACATTTCTCCTTCCCGCCACCCTGGAAAGGGCCATTCCCTGCCAGCACCCCACCCCCAAGCACACCCTAACAGAATGACATTTAATTGCCACGGACAGAAAATGCCATATGCACAACCCCAGGTATTGGTGATGTCAGTGGATGCATTTGAGGCCTTCTATTCCTCTTAAGTTGACAACCGCTGCTAAAGGGAGAATCTTTAGCAAACAACCCCCAAAGTACATTGTGGTTGCATCAGCTGGCCCTTTCATCACTATGGGACACAATAGTGACCTAGATGCCAGCTGAAGGAGCCACAGCCCACATTAGGGTCTGCCGACATCCAACACTTTGGAAACATTGGATGCTAAAGGTTCTCCTGGAAGCTGTAGCTTTTGAAGACAGCAAGGTGATGATTAACCATCCACAGAAGACATAAGTATAAAGAATCCTCTTGTACAACCTGTTTTATTTTAGATTATGTGTAGATAATTTTTTGTTAGATTTTGTTTGACTCGAAGCAGAGTCGTGTAGAGCTGTGTCCATCCAGGAGCCATTATCTCTAGAGATGCCAAGTCCTGTAAGGCTCTTTGTCAATGACCAGAGATCATTGTACAAGCTAAATATCGGGCATACTATTGTTAGCTAAACGCACACATAATGATAAACTACTTCCTCTTCCTGCAGAATCACAGCTGCATTCAGACTTGCATCCTCAGTGTTGTAAATCAGGTCTTTGTACTCCAGGAGGATTCAATCAGCCGCAGGTGTGGGCTCGTCGAGGCCCGTCTGGGATTAAGTTTGATTTGAGATCCCTAGCTGCTTAGACTATGGTCGCTTCACATGCAGGCAGCCTGGAAGAACACTGATACAATGTGGCAAAAAGATTGTGGAATGCAATCCAAACCTCTCCGCATCTGCAGGAAAGAAGGGGGGG